>NC_084618.1:78625846-78663346 GCF_033978795.1 Nerophis ophidion
GCTGGGGCCCAGGTCCGGGTTGGCGTTGGACGACAAACTGGGCTTGACTTCGTCCAGGCTGGGATTGAGGCCGGGCAGCGAGTACTCGTTAGCCTGGGAAGCGGACAGTGGAGCGGTTACACGACAATACGTGCGGCGTTATGTGCGTTGGTGTGAGGGCGTGGTGTGTGGGTGTTGTGCTCAAAGCCTATCATGAATGTACAAACCCCGTTTCCATATGAGTTGGGAAATTGTGTTAGATGTAAATATAAACGGAATACAATGATTTGCAAATCATTTTCAACGAATATTCAATTGAATGCACTACAAAGACAAGATATTTGATGTTTAAACTCATAAACTTTTTTTTTTTTTGCAAATAATAATTAACTTAGAATTTCATGGCTGCAACACGTGTCAAAGTAGTTGGGAAAGGGCATGTTCAAGACTGTGTTACATCACCTTTTCTTTTAACAACACTCAATAAACATTTGGGGACTGAGGAAACTAATTGTTGAAGCTTTGAAAGTGGAATTCTTTCCCATTCTTGTTTTATGTAGAGCTTTAGTCGTTCAACAGTCTGGGGTCTCCGCTGTCGTACTTTACGCTTCATAATGCGCTAAACGTTTTCGATGGGAGACAGGTCTAGACTGCAGGCGGGCCAGGAAAGTACCCGCACTCTTTATTTACGAAGCCACGCTGTTGTAACACTTGTCTTGCTGAAAAAAGCAGGGGCGTCCACGATAACGTTGCTTGGATGACAACATATGTTGCTCCAAAACCTGTATGTGCCTTTCAGCACTAATGGTGCCTTCACAGATGTGTAAGTTACCCATGCCTTGGGCACTAATACACCCCCATACCATCACACATGCTGGCTTTTGAACTTTGCGCCTATATCAATCCGAATGGTTATTTTCCTCTTTGTTCTGGAGGTCACCACGTCCTCTGTTTCCAAATATAATTTGAAATGTGGACTCGTCAGACCACAGAACACCTTTCCACTTTGCATCACTCCATCTTAGGTGAGCTCGGGCCCAGCCAAGCCGGCGGGGTTTCAGGATGTTGTTGATAAATGGGTTTGGTTTTGCATAGTAGAGTTTTAATTTGCACTTACAGATGTAGCGACCGACTGTAGTTACTGACAGTGGTTTTATGAAGTGTTCCTGACCCCATGTGGCGATATCCTTTACACACTGATGTTGGTTTTTGATGCAGTACCGCCTGAGGGATCAAAAGTCTGTGATATCATCGCTTATGTGCAGTGATTTCTCCAGATTCTCTGAAATTTTTGATGATTTTACGGACCATAGCTGGTAAAATCCCTAAATTCCTTGCAATAGCTCGTTGAGAAATGTTATTCTAAAACGGTTCGACCGTTTGCTTACAAAGTAGTGACCCTCACTCATCCTTGTTTGTGAATTACTTAGCATTTCATGGAAGCTGCTTTTATACCCAATCATGGCACCCACCTGTTCCCAATTAGCCTGCACACCTGTGGGATGTTCCATATAAGTGTTTGATGAGCATTCCTCAACTTTATCAGTATTTATTGCCACCTTTCCCAACTTCTTTGTCACGTGCTGCTGGCATCAAATTCTAGAGTTAATGATAATTTGCACAAAAAAAAATGTTTATCAGTTTGAACATCAAATATGTTGTCTTTGTAGCATATTCAACTGAATATGGCTTGAAAATGATTTGCAAATAATTTTATTCCGTTTATATTTACATTTAACACAATTTCCCAACGCATATGGAAACGGGGTTTGTATTTGCCTATTGTCTGGGAGGAAGTGGGCTTTTTCGAGGGTGGAGGGGGGCCTGAATGGGACGCCGAGGCGTCAGCTGGGCCCTTTGTGACCGAGGCGCTTTGTTGCCCGTGCGCCATGTGGCCCTACAACCGACTTACACGTTCAGCTACACTATGTTGCCAAAAGTATTTAGCCACCCATCTAAATAATGAGAATCAGGTGTCCTAATCACTTGGCCCGGTGTATAAAATCAAGCATTTAGGCAGGGAGACTGTTTCTACAAACATTTGTGAAAGAATGGGCCGCTCCCTGTCCTTAAATTAGCCCACGTACAGTACGCAGAGAGCTTCGTCGAATATCTATTTTTTTTCTTTTTTCTTTGTCATGAAAAGGGAGTTTTTTTGGGTTGGTGCACTAATTTTAAGTGTATCTTCTGTTTTTTATGTTGATTTAATTAAAAAAAAAAAGAGAAAAAAATATTTAAAAAATAATAATGAAAAGTTATTCTGCGCCCGGTACCAATCGGCCCGGTGGTTGTGGACCACTGGTGTAAAACACGTTTGGAGACGCCTTCTCCGGACTGATGAATCACGCTTTTCCATCTGGCAATCTGATGGAGCAGTCTGGGTTTGGAGGTTGCCTTGAGAACGCTACATTTCAGACTGCATGATGTTGTGATGTTGTTTGTGGAACTCCTGAATAAATAGAGGGACGCGGGAGCTGAATCTTAGAGCGTAGGGCGAGACTGTGACAAAGTGTGCAGCTCCATGCGTTCTCCTCATGAGCTAAATTGAACTCTGTCTCTGCATGGTTCCTTGCTTCTTGTCTGTTTAATAGATGTCATCAGTGTTTGAACCTGACAGCCACTGTAACATTACACACAGTTCGAACAGTAACACCATGTTTGAATATAGGGAAATAAAACACTGTACTTTAATAAAGGGAAACCACTACAAGGCAATTTGAGATTGTCTGCCTTAAACCATGTGTGTCATGCAGCTGGAGTTTGGTTGGCCCGCAGTGAGAAACAAAATTGGTAAAAATGTAAGAAAAAAGCAAAAAGATGTACAGTAATAAGAAAAAATCTACAAATTTGTAACAAAATTTTAAAATAAGTATGCAATAATATTAAAAAAAAATTATCTAAATGCTAAAAACAGACATTATGTATCAAAACTTAGTGGCAGCTATGTGTTAAAAGGACAAATTGTATTATTATTAGTTATTCATACCAAAATATTTATCTTTTTGCTCTTTTTTTCATCCATTTTTACCGTTGTTTTTTTTCCGACAATATGTTGTGGGCCGCACTTTGGACAGCCTCGAAATAACTTACACTCAGTTACACTAAATTCAGTGTTTAAACATATTTTTTCTGCTTTTTTCCCCACACATACATACTTCAGCATACTTCTACTTTTTGTTACGCGAACCATTGGCGGAGAAAAGTTAGGACACCCCTGCCTTTAACCAAGTAACTCACTTCCGGGGTTCTACTAATTGCGGGCACAATTAATTTGCACAGAATGGGAAATTAATTTCAAGGAAATAATCCGTTTGAGTCCATTGATTTTTCAAGAAATAATGCACTGATCCTGTTATTTCAATTTCAAATTCCTTGATGTTAGGGAGCCAACGTTGCAACACAAATGTCAACAACAACAAAATGTTAACTAAATAAAAATAAGTATTAATAATTTCAAATCATCCTTTTAATTTTAACACAATGTCTTTTAAAAGGGGTCAATTCTAATCTTTAAATAAAAAGGTATGACTAAAGAAAAAAGTATCACAAATATATTCGGAAGATTTTGAGCCGATATTAACGTCGGGTATCGGTCCGATATCAATAACAAAAAAAAAAACAAGTAATGGATTGTATCGGCTGATATAAGCGCTCTGATACAAGCAGGTTAACATCTAAATGTGCTCCGAAGAACACACACGCTTGGTCTTTTCTTCTATTTTCGCCAAGTCATTTATGTCTGTCAGACTTGGACTTGGACTATGGCGAGGGTTGTTTCTTCGACGCAAAGGATAGTTGGTACGGGCGAGACGTGAATGTGAGTACATTTTATTTATTCCTCTAATAAATTACAAAAAATGGCAAACAGGGTGCTCACAAGGAAGTACGAATACTTGGCTACAAAAAACAAAAGACTAGCATAAAGGCTACAAACTACAAGCATGAAACACAAAACACTTGCACTGTGGCATGAATAACAAAAACTTGCGCTGTGGCATTAATGACAAAACGTACGTGGCCTGGACAAAAAGAACAGCATAGCAAGGCATGACGCCGATGAGGAATATAGGTGATATGTAATGTTGCCAGACTAAACACTTGGCAACTGTGGCTTAAATAATAGCTATGATAATGATTAACAGGTGTGAGAACTGAGGACTGGGGCGTGACTTTGAGACAAGGTGGAAACTAGTGAGTTGCTCTGGAAACAAAGAAAACAAAGCAGGAAACAAGTGTCCAAAAAATAACCAAACATGACAAAAACAAAACATGATCTTATGGGCGTGACAATGTCTAGGTAAGAGCTAGCAGCTACACAACAGCTAAGCACGCAATAGCACTCAAGCTAGATGTGTGTCATAAGTGTCCTTATGTGAACCGTATTGCAGTTTAATTATTGATGTTTGTCAACACAAACGAGTATCAAATAATTATTGTTGCAAATTACGTACGCATACAAAGTGTCCAAGGCCTAAGCTAATATTACCACATCACTTCAACTTAAAGACAGCATAAGTCCATTTCAGACAGTTAATAATAAATTTTTACATGGTCGAACCTTTTCTAACAAAATGATACAGGTACATAGGTAGGATTTGTGCTGCTCTTGTATCAGATTGATATCGGAATTGGGCTTTTTTTTGCTTGATTGAAACTTTTATTCGTAGATTGCACAGTACAGTACATATTCCGTACAATTAACCACGAAATGGTAACACCCAAGTAAGTTTTTCAATTTGTTTAAGTCGGGGTCCACGGTAATCAAGTCATGCTAAATGAACAATACTTAAGGATCCATATTGGTATCGTATTGAAAGTGAAAAAGTTGTAACCCTATAAAATATAAAATGCAAGTTTTTTTTGACTAAGAGAAATCATTTAATTAACATTGGTATAATGTCGCTTACGGGTCTTTAGCGCCGCCCTAAAGGCTCCCTAGAGCATTTTTAAAAAAAGGATTGAAAATGTAAAAAAATCGCGGGGAAAAACATTTTTAGTTTGTTTTAGTATGTTTTTTGTTTGAGGACAAACATGACACAAACCTTCCCAATTGTTAGAAAGCCCACTGTTGAATATGTTTGTGTGTATGCTTCACTGATGAGACTATTTGATGAATATTGTTTTGTCCCACTCATTTCGGCGGTTTTTGAACTCACCATATTGGTACTTAAGGATCCATATTGAAAAAGTTTTATTCCTATAAGATATAAAATGCTAGGTTTTTTACTATGAGAAATCATTTAATTACAGTTCATTTGATAATTTAATAACAATAATTTAATCACTTTTTTTTTACATGTAAAATCTTCCACTCCTTCTTTGTCTCGTTTTGTCCACCAAACTTTGTATGCTGTGTGTCAATGCACAAAGGCGGCTTTGTTGATGTTATTGAATTGTTGGAGTGCTAATCAGGCATATTTGGTCAGTGCATGACTGCCACCTAATCAATGCTAACATGCTATTTGGGCTAGCTGTATCTACATATTGCATCATTATGCCTTTTTTGTTGGTTATATTTGAGCTCACTTAATATCCTTTACTTTTATCCTCTTTGTATATAATTTATGTTTACATGTCTCGTGACACATTATTTGTATGAAATATTGGCAGCATTTCAGATAGTTGTTTGTGTGCCATGTTGTTCCAGACCACAGCAAACTTTACCGAGCTTGCAAAGACTGTAATAAATCTATTAGAAGATTGAACTTGGACACACACATCTATACCTTTACCCGGTAATTTCCAGGAGTTATCTTGAACCTTCTAAGTAGCCTCTGATTTTCTAATGGTTTCTAATGTTGTAAAAATGTGTAGAATAAATATACAATTTTAACATTTCTGTCAACAAAAATTTGCTTCAGCCTGCGACTCAATCATTTTGATAGTAGGCCATTATAGCTAAAATAGACACTTGCGTTATGTGTTGCCTTCATTATTACACTTATAATAGACTTTTAAAGCCATTTTGATAGTAGGCTATTATAGCTAATATAGACACTTACATCATGTGTTGTCTTCATTATAACACTTATATAAGACTTTTAAAGTCATTTTGATAGTAAGCTATTATAGCTAATATAGACACTTATGTCATGTGTTTCCTTCATCATATCACTTATATAAGACTTTTAAAGTCATTTTGATAGTAAGCTATTATAACTAATATAGACACTTACGTAATGTGTTGCTTTCATCATATCACTTATATAAGACTTTTAAAGTCATTTTTATAGTAGGCTAATATAGCTAATATAGACACTTACGTCATGTGTTGCCTTCATTATAACACTTATATAAGACTTTTAAAGTCATTTTGATAGTAAGCTAATATAGACACTTACATCATGTGTTGCCTTCATTCTAACACTTATATAAGACTTTTAAAGTCATTTTGATAGTAAGCTATTATAGCTAATATAGACACTTACGTCATGTGTTGCCTTCATTCTAACACTTATATAAGACTTTTAAAGTCATTTTAATAGTAAGCTAATATAGCTAATATAGACACTTTCATCATGTGTTGTCTTCATTATAACACGTATATAAGACTTTTAATGTCATTTTTTCAACGAAAACTTGCTCCAGCCTGCGACTCAGTCATTTTGATAGTAGGCTATTAAAGCTAATATAGACACTTACATCATGTGTTGCTTTCATCATATCACTTATATAAGACTTTTAAAGTCATTTTGATAGTAAGCTATTATAGCTAATATAGACACTTATGTCATGTGTTTCCTTCATCATATCACTTATATAAGACTTTTAAAGTCATTTTGATAGTAAGCTATTATAACTAATATAGACACTTACGTAATGTGTTGCTTTCATCATATCACTTATATAAGACTTTTAAAGTCATTTTTATAGTAGGCTAATATAGCTAATATAGACACTTACGTCATGTGTTGCCTTCATTATAACACTTATATAAGACTTTTAAAGTCATTTTGATAGTAAGCTAATATAGACACTTACATCATGTGTTGCCTTCATTCTAACACTTATATAAGACTTTTAAAGTCATTTTGATAGTAAGCTATTATAGCTAATATAGACACTTACGTCATGTGTTGCCTTCATTCTAACACTTATATAAGACTTTTAAAGTCATTTTAATAGTAAGCTAATATAGCTAATATAGACACTTTCATCATGTGTTGTCTTCATTATAACACGTATATAAGACTTTTAATGTCATTTTTTCAACGAAAACTTGCTCCAGCCTGCGACTCAGTCATTTTGATAGTAGGCTATTAAAGCTAATATAGACACTTACATCATGTGTTGCTTTCATCATATCACTTATATAAGACTTTTAAAGTCATTTTGAGAGTAAGCTAATATAGCTAATATAGACACTTATATCATGTGTTTCCTTCATCATATCACTTATATAAGACTTTTAGGGTCATTTTGATAGTAGGCTATTATAACTAATATAGACACTTACGTAATGTGTTGCTTTCATCATATCACTTAAATAAGACTTTTAAAGTCATTTTGATAGTAAGCTAATATAGACACTTACATCATGTGTTGCCTTCATTCTAACACTTATATAAGACTTTTAAAGTCATTTTAATAGTAAGCTAATATAGCTAATATAGACACTTACATCATGTGTTGTCTTCATTATAACACGTATATAAGACTTTTAATGTCATTTTTTCAACGAAAACTTGCTCCAGCCTGCGACTCAGTCATTTTGATAGTAGGCTATTAAAGCTAATATAGACACTTACATCATGTGTTGCTTTCATCATATCACTTATATAAGACTTTTAAAGTCATTTTGAGAGTAAGCTAATGTAGCTAATATAGACACTTATATCATGTGTTTCCTTCATCATATCACTTATATAAGACTTTTAGGGTCATTTTGATAGTAGGCTATTATAACTAATATAGACACTTACGTAATGTGTTGCTTTCATCATATCACTTAAATAAGACTTTTAAAGTCATTTTGATAGTAGGCTAATATAGCTAATATAGACACTTACGTCATGTGTTGCCTTCATTATAACACTTATATAAGACTTTTAAAGTCATTTTAATAGTAAGCTAATATAGCTAATATAGACACTTACATCATGTGTTGTCTTCATTATAACACGTATATAAGACTTTTAAAGTCATTTTGTCAACGAAAACTTGCTCCAGCCTGCGACTCAGTCATTTTGATAGTAGGCTATTATAGCTAATATAGACACTTACATCATGTGTTGCTTTAATCATATCACTTATATAAGACTTTTAAAGTCATTTTGATAGTAAGCTAATATAGCTAATATAGACACTTATATCTTGTGTTGTCTTCATTATAACACTTATATAAGACTTTTAAAGTCATTTTGTCAACGAAAACTTGCTCCAGCCTGCGACTCAGTCATTTTGATAGTAGGCTATTATAGCTAATATAGACACTTATGTCATGTGTTGCCTTCATTATGAGACTTATATAGGGCTTTTCATTTTGTGCTGCTCCAGACAGATTTGTTGTTTGTATTTTTGGTCCAATACGGCTCTTTAGACATTTTTGTTTGCCGACCCATGGCATAATGAAATACAAACGGAGGCTTTTTTTTTTTTTTTTTTTTTTTTAGCAATTGTTGATACTTGCAGAAACATAATTTATATTAATTTCCCACATTACCAGGATGTTAATTATTGCACATATAAAAACCCTCGTTTTTTTTTAATGTTTGCGCTGATAGCAGATGTTATCATGTTTATACCATTTTAATGAGATGAGACTTCCGGAGTGGGGCACCATTTGTCTCAGTGGGCCCTGATTCCATGCGGGGAGGAGTTGATGGGGGGGGGGTCGTGGGGACAGCGGTGACCCCACCCTTGTCTGCCTCTATTGCCGATCAACTCCAATTGTCCGCTACAACTGTCGGCTGGCACCGGGTCGGATGTTTTGCTCTACTGGGGCGAGGCCTCAGACGGCCGGCAGACGTTTTCTCATGCAGATAGCGGGGCTGAAAGGGATGACCACATGGCACGCAGAAGTGTGGGAGGGCCGCGTCCATTGAGTTTTGCATCAGCAGAATGGCTTTTTAATGCGTCACCAGACACCGGGCTAATGGGGACACATTTTGAAGGGAAAAAAAACGAGGCCCCCCGTAATACAAGAGAATGTGGTCTGATTAATATCGCATTAAATTAAAACTTAATTTTTTTTTTTTTACTCAAACCCCCCTTCTTCCCCGTTGCCTTTTAATACTCTCCTTGACGCTCTTTGTGATTGCAAGTCATTTCCAATTGCTTTTGGTATTGATCTTCCAGTAGAAATCAGTTTTGTAATTAGCTGCAAATTAGGCCCTCTTCTGGAGGTGAGGCCTGTCCCACTGATTTATCACCTGCCTAATTCCGCCCGATTGGAGAGAAATTAAAATGAACTCAATTAGGCCACTCGCGTTTGCTTTTTACGGCCGCGACTCGGGGTTTTTTTGCCGGGAGAAATTCATCGTCTCTTGTTGTTTAATAGTGTAATGAATGTAAATAAAGGTTATCCGTTGTGATAAAGCTGCAGCTTGTAATAAGTGGCATGGGGTGAGTGGGGGGGAGGGTGGTGGTTTGTCCCGAGACACCCGCGGTTGCCACTTTGCTTTTGCGGAAGGCGCTAAATGCGCGGTGTTTTGTCACAAAAAGGCGTTAAAACTGAATTGGTACATCCCCTTGGGAGCCCGTGTCCCCTGTGGTGGACATCGGGGTTCTAAAGAAAATGTGCCGCTTCATAAAATAGGAATAAGGAACGGACAGATTTTGATGACATTTTCAGAAAATTTTCAAAATGAAGTGCTTTTGTGGTTTTTATTATTATTCATATACCGTATTTCCTTGAATTGCCGCCGGGGCGCTAATTAATTCACAACCTCTTCTCACTTCGGCGTTTACCAAAGGCATGCAGTAAATTCAGGCCTGCACTTATAAATTTGAGTGTGATGTAAAGATACCATCATGAGAAGCACGTTTGAGGTTTTACTACTTACGTATAAAATACTAAAATACGTGTCCCCATGGTGGACGTCAGGGTTCTAAAAAAAATGTGCCGCTTCATAAAATAGGAATAAGGAACGGACAGATTTTGATGACATTTTCCGAAAATTTTCAAAATTAAGTGCTTTTGTAGTTTTTATTATTATTCATATACCGTATTTCCTTGAATTGCCGCCGGGGCGCTAATTAATTCACAACCTCTTCTCACTTCGGCGTTTACCAAAGGCATGCGGTAAATTCAGGCCTGCACTTATAAATTTGAGTGTGATGTAAAGATACCATCATGAGAAGCACATTTAAGGTTTTACTACTTACGTATAAAATACTAAAATACGTGTCCCCATGGTGGACGTCAGGGTTCTAAAAAAAATGTGCCGCTTCATAAAATAGGAATAAGGAACGGACAGATTTTGATGACATTTTCCGAAAATTTTCAAAATTAAGTGCTTTTGTAGTTTTTATTATTATTCATATACCGTATTTCCTTGAATTGCCGCCGGGGCGCTAATTAATTCACAACCTCTTCTCACTTCGGCGTTTACCAAAGGCATGCGGTAAATTCAGGCCTGCACTTATAAATTTGAGTGTGATGTAAAGATACCATCATGAGAAGCACATTTAAGGTTTTACTACTTACGTATAAAATACTGAAATACGTGTCCCTGTGGTGGACGTCGGGGTTCTAAAAAAAATGTGCCGCTTCATAAAATAGGAATAAGGCACGGAATGTTAGGCTAACTTAAAATCCTTCTTTTTTCTCAAAACCAGACAGTCGGCCTTGTAGCCCGTCCGCCTAATGTTCGGAATATTTCTGGTTTTGCTTCCAGACCTTGAAGCAATTTTATTTGGTAATGATAAGTGTGACCAGTAGATGGCAGTCGAACATAAAAAAAATCATAAACCAACGGCTGCGTGTTTTTTTTTTTTAATGTACCGTATTTTCCGGACTATAAGGCGAACATAAAGTCCTTTTTTTTTTTCTCAAAACCCGACAGTGCGCCTTATAGCCCCGGTGCGCGTAATGCAGGGAACAATTCTGGTTTTGCTTACTGTCCTCGAAGCTATTTTATTTGGCATTGATAAGTGTGACCAGTAGATGGCCGTCAAACATTAAAAAAAAAACATTAACCAAAAAGGCTGTGATTTTGTTTTGTTTTTAAAATTTTCCGTATTTTTCGTACTATAAAGCGCACTTAAAATCTTTTTTTTTTTTCTCAAAACCCGACAGTGCGCCTTGTAGCCCGGTGTGCCTAATGTACTGAATATTTCTGGTTTTGCTTACCGACCTCGAAGCAATTTTATTTGGTAATGATAAGTGTGACCAGTAGATGGCAGTCAAACATAAAAAAAATCATAAGCCAATGTCTGTGTGTTTTTTTTTTAATGTTCCGTATTTTCCGGACTATAAGGGGGAACATAAAGTCCTTTTTTTTTTCTCAAAACCCGACAGTGCGCCTTATAGCCCGGTGCGCGTAATGTAGAGAATAATTCTGGTTTTGCTTACCGTCCTCGAAGCTATTTTATTTGGTATTGATAAGTCTGACCAGTAGATGGCAGTCAAACATAAAAAAAAAATCATTAACCAAAAAGGCTGTTTTTTTTTTTGTTTTTGTTTTTAATTTTCCGTATTTTTCGTACTATAAGGCGCACTTAAAATCATTTTTTCCGCCCTCAAAACCCGACAGTGGGCCTTGTAGTCCGGTGCGCCTAATGCATGGAATATTTCTGGTTTTTCTTACCGACCTCGAAGCAATTTTATTTGGTAATGACAAGTGTGACCAGTAGATGGCAGTCAAACATAAAAAAAATCATAAACCAAATGTTGCGTGTTTTTTTTTTAAGGTTCCGTATTTTCTTATAAGGCACACTTAAAACCCCTTTTTTTTCTCAAAACCCAACAGTGCGCCTCATATAGCCCGGTGCGCCTAATGTACGGAATAATTCTGGCTTTTGCTTTACCGTCCTCCAAGCTATTAGTGTGACCAGTAGGTGGCAGTCAAACATAAAAAAAAAGCATTAACCAAAAAGCCTGTGTTTTTTTTTGTGTGTTTTTATTTATTTATTTATTTTTTCCGTACTATAAGGCGCACTTAAAATCCTTTTTTTTTCTCAAAACCCAACAGTGCGCTTTATAGCCCGGTGTGCGTAATGTACGGAATAATTCTGGGTTTGCTTACAGACCTCCAAGCTATTTTATTTGGTAATGATTAGTGTGACCAGTAGATGGCAGTCAAACATTTAAAAAAAAAAAAGTTGAAACGAGAATATCAACTGTTGCCAAGCTGTGTCATCAACATTCACAAGTATAAAACTACTTTTTTAAAGTTATAATTTCTTCAAGCATGGGAAAAATAATATCATTATGTCAAGATAATGGCCCTAGCATTTACTTCATTTAAGAATATTTTGCAACATATTGAGCGAAAAGATCTCATTTTTTTTCCAACCAAAAAAAGTGCACTTGTTATTAGTGAGAATATACTTATTGTAAGTCATTTTTTAGTTTCATTAAAGGCCTACTGAAATGAGATGTTCTTATTTAAACGGGGATAGTAGCTCCATTCTATGTGTCATACTTGATCATTTCGCGATATTGACATATTTTTGCTGAAAGGATTTAGTAGAGAACATCGACGATAAAGTTCGCAACTTTTGGTCGCTAATAAAAAAGCCTTGCCTGTACCGGAAGTAGCAGACGATGTGCGCGTGACGTCACAGGTTGTAGGGCTCCTCACATTGTTTACAATCATGGCCACCAGCAGCAAGAGCGTTTCGGACCGAGAAAGCGACGATTTCTCCATTAATTTGAGCAAAGATGAAAGATTCGTGGATGAGGAAAGTTAGAGTGAAGGACTAGGAAAAAAAAAAAAGACGGCAGTGGGAGCGATTCAGATGTTATTAGACAAATTTACTAGGATAATTCTGGAAAATCTCTTATCTGCTTATTGTGTTACTAGTGTTTTAATGAGATTATATAGTACCTGAAAGTCGTAGGGGTGTGGCCACGGGTGTGGTGACCGCCAGTGTCTCTGAGGGAAGCCACGTTTTTCGACGAGGCGAAGCGAAGGCAGTCGCTGGGGCCGGGCTGAGCTTTTTTTCCCCCTCCTCCACGGTGGAAGCATCCCACGTTTGGGTGCGGCCGGTCGGAGGAGGCAAGAGAGTCCGCAGCTGCCTCTTTGACAGGTGCACGAGGAACGACACAAGCTATCCGCTCATGTCTACGGTATGAGCCGACTTATCACCACAATTTTCTCACCGAAACCTGCCGTCTGACATGAGGTAGGGAACCATGTTCGCTTGACCTCTCTGTTCCATAGTAAAGCTTCACCGTCATCTTTCGGGAATGGAAACAATGAAACACTGGCTGTGTTTGTGTTGCTAAAGGCGGCCGCAATACACCGCTTCCCACCTACATCTTTCTTCTTTGACGTCTCCGTTATTAATTGAACAAATTGCAAAAGATTCAGCAACACAGATGTCCGGAATACTGTGTGATTACGCGGTTAAAGCAGACGACTTATAGCAGGGAACAACATGTCCGCTACAATCCGTGACGTCACGCGACGTTTTCAACAGGATACTTTGCGCGAAATTTAAAATTGCAATTTAGTAAACTAAAAAGGCCGTATTGGCATGTGTTGCAATGTTAATATTTCATCATTGATATATAAACTATCAGACTGCGTGGTGGGTAGTAGTGGCTTTCAGTAGGCCTTTAAGGTCAGCTCATTTTACTTGTTTTGAAAATTCTAGACCAGCCGAATTTCCCTGTTCTATTGGCAGATCATTTTGCTTAGTTCAAATAAAATACCCCTCATTTTTGTATGTTTTTTTTTCTTGTTTTTGAACACTGACTTTTTGCAGTGCAGTATTGTTATTCTCCATTATGCGGGAGGGATGCATGGAACGTGTTTTTCCATCACAAAATCAATAACGCGTGGGAGTTTTCCCGGTGATCCCTTTTGCTTTTTCCCCTCCCATGCCTGCCATCGCAGCCAGCTTTAATTAGCCTCTGCTTAAGGAGTGTGTTTGTGTGTTTATATGTGTGTGTGTGCTGAAAAACAAACATCAGGGAGTAAAAAAAAAAAACAAACAAAACACTACTAACCTGTTCTGGTTTGATGTGCTCCGAGGTGGGGAAGACGTCCGGGTAGGAGGGGCGTTCAAAGACCCGGTCCAGTGCTTCCAGCTGCTGCTGCGTGAAGGCGTCGGCCCTCAGGTGCTTGCGTAAACTCTCCACACTACCCTGAGAATCACTGTTTGGGCCAGAACCATCTGAACCATCTACGAGAGGAAAGAGCGACCCCGGTAAGGACGGCCTTTTGTCTTACAGAACTTGAAAATCCCAATATTCTGTCTGCCCTTTTTTTTTTTTTAACTCCCCCACCCCCAAATCTGTCATTTTAAATTTGCAACAGATGATGTTCTCCTCCCGGCGAGGGGGATGATGTATGATATGCAAGGCCGCTATTGATCGTCTGGTCTGGTGGCAAGTGGGAGCTCCAACGGACTCGAAAAGAACATCCTGCCTCAACTCATTGTGCGTATAATACTCTACTTAATCCCGCCGCCTCTCCCTCCCTCAGTGCGGAATTCAATTGATCAATCATGTCGGCGCCATACTCCCTTTTTAGGAGGGTTGTTGCTCCTTTGTTACGCCGCAACACAGTTCTGTTTTCCTCGAATATAATACAAGAACTGAACTGATCAAATCTGTAGTTTTCTACAAAAAAAAAAAAAAACACAGTGAAGTTGGCACGTTGTTTAATTCGTGAATAAAAACTGAATATTGCAAATCCTTTTCAACTTATATTCGATTAAATAGAGTGCAAAGACAAGATATTAAATGTCGGAACTGAGAAACTTTTTTAAAAAATCATTAACTTAGAATTTAATGGTAGCAAAACATTACAAAAAAGGGGGATTTTTACCACTGTGCTACATGGCCTTTCCTTTTAACAACACTCAGTAAACGTTTGGGAACTGAGGAGACCGATTTTTTTAAGCTTTTCAGGTGGAATTCGTTCCCATTCTTGCTAGATGTACAGCTTAAGTTGTTCAACAGTCCGGGGTCTCTGTTGTGGTATGTTAGGCTTCACACATTTTCAACGGGAGACAGGTCTGGACTACAGGCAGGCCAGTCTAATACCCGCACTCTTTTACTACGAAGCCACGCTGTTGTAACACGTGGCTTGGCTGAAATAAGCAGGGGCGTCCATGATAACGTTGCTTGGATGACAACATATGTTGCTCCAAAACCTGTATGTACCTTTCAGCATTAATGATGCCTTCACAGATGTGTAAGTTACCCATGCCTTGGGCACTAATACACCCCCATACCATCAAAAATGCTGGCTTATGAACTTTGCGCCTATATCTTTTCCTTATTAGTCTGGAGAACACAACGTCCACAGTTACAAAAATATTCTGAAATGTGGACTCGTCAGACCAAAGAACACGTTTACACTTTGCATCAGTCCATCTTAGATGAGCTCGGGCCCAGCGACGTCGGCGGCGTTTCTGGGTGTTGCGGATAAATGGCTTTCCTTTGCATAGTACAGTTTTAACTTGCACTTACAGATGTAGCGACAAACTGTAGTTGCTGACAGTGGTTTCCTGAAGTGTTCCTGAGCCCATGTGGTGATATCCTTTACACACCGATGTCGCTTTTTTAAAAGTACCCCCACGCGCAGTGATTTCTCCAGATTCTCTGAACCTTTGGATGATATTACGGACTGTAGATGGTGAAATCCCTAAATTCCTTGCAATAGCTTGTTGAGAAATGTGGTTCTTAAACAATTTGCTCACGCATTTGTTCACAAAGTGGTGACACTCGCCCTATCTGTCCGTGTTTGTGAATGACTGAGCATGGAAGCTGCTTTTGTACCCAATCATAGCACCCGCCTGGTCCCAATTAGCCTGTTCACCTGTGGGATGTTCCAAATAAGTGTTTGATGAGCATTCCTCAACTATTTAAGTTTTTTTTGCCACTTGTGCCAGCTTTTTTTGAAACATGTCAATATTGCTAATATGGTAATATTTGCAAAAAATAACGTTTTCCAGTTCGAACGTTAAGTATCTTGTCTTTGCAGTCTATTCAATTGAATATAGGTTGAAATAGATTTGCAGATCATTTTATTCTATTTTCATTTATCATTTAAACATCGTGCCAACTTCACTGGCTTTGGGGTTTGTAGCTTTTGCCAAGAATTAGACAAAGTTTGCATATATGAACGAGCCAGCTGGCATCATAATGTACGAGTAACTTACTTGTTTATGCTCAGTTTGGCTGAGCTTGGATGAAATAACACAGGGAACAAAGAAACAAATACAAAGTTTCTAATAGCTTTGGATTGTCACAATAATTCGGAAGTATATTTGCTGTTTTACACATAGTTTTGACTCGATATTATTCAGAGCATATTGCACATTCCAAACATCAAAATAAGTACTTAAATATCTGCTTGACTCATGATTTTGAAGCAACTTATCCATCAAATTGTACAATGTAAAAATGATTTGTCGGTAAAAAAAACAACTGGCTGCTCAGTTGCCAGAATTTTACCGTAAAACACAAAACCAAAAATGTGTAATATTGTTTTTCCATTTAAAGTAATACACCGTAAAAAACAATGACCGTAGATTTTACAGTAAAACAATTTTACTGTTTTCCCATTTACATTTACAGTATACATAGTAAAAAACTTGGTACATTTTATGGTAAAATTTCGGCAGTTAAACTTTACTCTAAAATGTATGTTAGCATGCTGGCATAAACGTGCATACAGTTTCAAATACGAAGTTATAAGACAGTAAGGTGTATGGCTGCGGAATAAATTTTTTTTAAAAAAAAGCCTAAAGTTAGCAAAAAAAAGTTAGCACTCTATTGTTATCGTGCCAGCATGCTAAAGTTAGCACACTAACAGTTAACAGCGGTCACATACCTAGTTATAAGACTCTAGGGTAAACGGTAGCAAAATGAGTTAGCATGCTAGAATGCTCACGTAAACATGTATACAGTTAGCATGTTTCAAAAACCGAGCTATATGACTGTAAGGTGTATGCCTGCAGAATAAAAATAATTTAAAAAGCGTAAAAGTAGCAAAAAAAAGTTAGCACTTTATTGTTAGCGTGCTTGACTCATGATTTTGAAGCAACTTATCCATCAAATTGTACGATGTAAAAATTATTTCTCTGTAAAAAAAAAACGGTAGCTCAGTTGCCAGAATTCTACCGTAAAAACACAAAACCCCCAAAAAATGTGTAATATTTTTTTCCATTTACAATAATACACCGTAAAAACAATGACCGTAGATTTTGCAGTCAAAAAGTGATACTGTTTTCCCATTTACATTTACAGTATACATAGTAAAAAACATGGTACATTTTATGGTAAAATTTCGGCAGCTAAACTTTGCTCTAAAATCTATGTTAGCATGCTGGCATAAACGTGCATACAGTTAGCATGTTTCAAATACCAAGTTATAAGACAGTAAGGTGTATGGCTACGGAATAAAAAATAAATGAAAAAAAGCATAAAATGAGCAAAAAAAAAGTTAGCGCTCTATTGTTAGCGTGCCAGCATGCTAAAGTTAGCACACTAACAGTTAACAGCGGTCACATACCGAGTTATATGACTCTCGGGTTAACGGTAGCAAAATAAGTTAGCATGCTAGAATGCTCACGTAAACATGCATACAGTTAGCATGTTTCAAAAACCGAGTTTTATGACTGTAAGGTGTATGCCTGCAGAATAAAAACAATTTAAAAAGCGTAAAAATAGCAAAAAAAAGTTAGCACTTTATTGTTAGCGTGCTTGACTCATGATTTTGAAGCAACTTATCCATCAATTTTTGTACAATGTAAAAAAATTTTCTCGGTAAAAAAAAAAATGGTAGCTCAGTTGCCAGAATTCTACCGTAAAAACACAAAACCCCCAAAAAATGTGTAATATTTTTTTCCATTTACAATAATACACCGTAAAAACAATGACCGTAGATTTTGCAGTCAAAAAGTGATACTGTTTTCCCATTTACATTTACAGTATACATAGTAAAAAACATGGTACATTTTATGGTAAAATTTCGGCAGCTAAACTTTACTCTAAAATCTATGTTAGCAGGCTGGCATAAACGTGCATACAGTTAGCATGTTTCAAATACCAAGTTATAAGGCAGTAAGGTGTATGGCTACGGAATAAAAAGTAAATGAAAAAAAGCATAAAATGAGCAAAAAAAAAGTTAGCACTCTATTGTTAGCGTGCCAGCATGCTAAAGTTAGCACCCTAACAGTTAACAGCGGTCACATCCCGAGTTATATGACTCTCGGGTTAACGGTAGCAAAATAAGTTAGCATGCTAGAATGCTCACGTAAACATGTATACAGTTAGCATGTTTCAAAAACCGAGCTTTATGACTGTGAGGTGTATGCCTGCAGAATAAAAACAATTTAAAAAATAGCAAAAAAAAGTTAGCACTTTATTGTTAGCGTGCTTGACTCATGAATTTGAAGCAACTTATCCATCAAATTGTACGATGTAAAAATTATTTCTCGGTAAAAAAAAACTGGTAGCTCAGTTGCCAGAATTCTACCGTAAAAACACAAAACCCCCCAAAAATGTGTAACATTTTTTCCCATTTACAATAATACACCGAAAAAAAGATTTTGCAGTCAAAAAGTGGTACTGTTTTCCCATTTACATTTACAGTATACATTGTAAAAAACATGGTACATTTTATGGTAAAATTTTGGCAGTTAAACTTAACTCTAAAATCTACATATTTTTCTCACAGTGTGCGTAAAAATATCCATCCATCCATTTTCTACCGCTTGTCCCATTCGGGGTCGTGTAAGGTGCTAGAGCCCATCTCAGTTGCATTCGGGTGGAAGGCGGGGGTACACCCTGGACAAGTCGCCACCTCATCTCAGGGCCAAATATATAACAATAAATCATTGTGTAATGAAGCAATTTAAAATGTTTATATTATTCACTGTTACAAGTGGCCCCCTAAGGGCAGCCATAACTATGACGTGGCCCCCCAATGAAAACGGTCTTGAGCAAGGGCAAGGGTGCCCAAACACAAACTACCAGTTTTGGTAGTTTTCACCTTCAACCCCAGTACAATATGTACATGTTTTTCTAAGTACTACAGTGCAAACGGAAAGTATTCACAGCTGTTTCACTTTTTCCACATTTTGTTATGTTACAACCTTTTTCCAAAATGGAATAAATGAATTTTTGTCTTCGAAATTCCCAATGATGAGAATGTCAAAAGTTGTTGTTTTTGCGCTTTTATAATAATAATAATAATATAAAACAAATTCACATTTACATGAATATTTACCTAAGCAGAAACTAGGAGACTAGTCAGGATAGAGGGAAACATGAATGCAGCAATTTACAGAGACATACTGGCTGAAAACCAAAGCGACCATCCCAACATGATGGTGCTTGAGAAGTGCCGCAAAGAAAAACAGTAGAAAATCCCCAAAGATAAGTATGCCAAGCTTGTGGCATCGTAATCAAAAAGACTTGAGGCTGTAATTTCGGCCAAAGGCTTTGAATACTTATATACATGTGGTTTCATAGTTTTAATACATTTGCAAATTACACTAACAAACAAAAAAAATACACATTGTCGTTACAGGGTATTGTGTGTAGAATTTTGAGGACAAAAATGAATGTATTCCTTTTTGAAAATGAATAAGTTTCCCATGCACTGTAGAAAATGCAATTTTGGCCGAACCAAAATACTAACAGTTTGCTCGACAGTGCCAAATAACAAAAAAAAATATGAGTTGTAAAACAGCTGCAGTACATCCAGAATGCTGCTGCTCGAGTCCTGCCTAGAACCAGGCAATATGACCATGTCAATCCAGTGTTTAGGTCATGGCACTAATTTCCTGTTGCCCATAGACTAGACTTTAAAACAGCTCTCCTTGTGTACAAGTCTTTCCATGGTCTTATGCCAAAGTACATCTCCGACATGTTAGAACCATATGAACAGTCTCCAGCTCTGAGAATCTCAGGGAGTGGTCTATGTGCTGGTCTTCAATCAATCAATCGATGTTTATTTATATAGCCCTAAATCACAAGTGTCTCAAAGGCTGCACAGGTCACAACGATATCCTCGGTTCAGATCCCACACCGGGGCAAAGAAAAACTCAACCCGATGGGACAATGAGAAACCTTGGAGAGACCACGTTTCAGTTTAATGCGCCTAAAATCTGGAATAGTCTCTCTGAAGATGTGAGACGGGCCTCAATCATTTTACCAGTCCTGGCCCACTTGGGAGTAGATTTTTCTCCATGTGGCCCCCCCGATCTAAAATGAGTTTTGACACCACCGGATGGACTTTATATATCCCGAAATGGAGAAATTATGTGGTTGCAGTGCTGATACAAAGTCCACAAAAATAATTTAAAAAGACATGAAAACTAGAAGGAAAGAATAGCAAACACAAAGGACATGAAATACATAAAAAGATGCCAGAGCTGAGGCAACCGGCAGCCACTTTAGCGGCGGCCTTTGTACATACAGCTACAAAAGTTTAAAAAAAAAAGGAATAAATAGTATATATTGCGCACGGAGCAGACCCAACAAAGCAACCAAAAACACCATCCTAGGCTGCCCATTAGCTCTCAGACAATGTCCACAAGATCTGTTAGTTGCAGGAGCTCTGTGCTCCTGTGTTTCCTCTAGTGTTGTCCTAAAACCAATATTTTGATACCGATACTGGTACAAAAATGTATTTCGATACTTTTATATACTTTTCTAAATAAAGGGGACCACAAACACATTTCATTATTGCCTTTATTTTAAGGAAAAATCTTACGATACACTAGAAAATTCCCGCGGAAATTTTGATGGGCCTGCTATCTGTGCCCTGGACCTCTGGCTGGGGGTCACTAGAAGCCGCTAAACTTATTAGATGGTGCCGAGTGTCTGAATATGTGAGTTTTATGTGTAACTGTACAAAAGAGCCACTGAGCTAGCTTTAAAAAGTAGCATGTTTACATAAAAATGCTAACACGTAGCATGTGTACTAATGATAGCATGATAACAGTCAGAATGTTTCATATACCAAGTAATACGGCTCAAAGGTGTATGGCGGCGTGAATAGCAAAAAAAGTTTTAAAATTAGATTAATAAGGTAGCAAGTTTAAGTTAGCTTGCTAGCATGCTATCGTTTGCATGCTGACAGGTAACAAGTGTCACATACCAAGTTATATGACTCTGGGCTAAACGGTTGCCAAACTAGCAAAAATAAGTTTGCATGCTAATGTTAGCATGCTAGCAAGCTAACGTGAGCATCATAATAGTTAACTTGTGGAGTAACATACCAAGTTATACCACTCTAAGGTTTATGGCTATGGAATTAGAGAAAAAGGTACAATTAGCTAAAAAAGTTAGCACTTTAATGTTAGCATGTTAACATGATAAAGCTAGCAGTTAACAGGTGTCACATAAGTTATATGACTCTAAGTCAGGGGTCACCAACCTTTTTGATACCAAGAACTACTTCTTGGCTACTGATTAATGCGAAGGGCTACCAGTTTGATACACACTTAAATAAATTGCCAGAAATAGCCAATTTGCTCAATTTACCTTTTAATAAATAAATCTATATATATAAAAAAATGGGTATTTCTGTCCGTCATTCCGTCGTACATTTTTTTTCCTTTTACGGAAGGTTTTTTCTAGAGAATAAATGATGAAAAAACCACTTAATTGAAGGGTTTAAAAGAGGAGAAAACACAAAAAAAAAGGAAAATTACATTTTGAAACATAGTTTATTTTCAATTTCGACTCTTTAAAATTCTAAATTCAACCGAAAAAAATGAAGACAAAAACTACCCAATTCGAATCTTTTTGAAAAAATTAAAAAAAAATATATATGGAACATCATTAGTAATTTTTCCTGATTAAGATTAATTTTCGAATTTTGATGACATGTTTTAAATAGGTTGAAATCCAATCTGCACTTTGTTAGAATATATAACGAATTGGACCAAGCTATATTTCTAACAAAGACAAATCATTATTTCTTCTTGATTTTCCAGAACAAAAATTTTAAAAGAAATTCAAAAGACTTTGAAATAAGATTTAAATTTGATTCTACAGATTTTCTAGATTTGCCAGAATAATTGTTTTGAATTTTAATCATAATAAGTTTGAAGAATTGTTTCACAAATATTCTTCGTCGAAAAAACAGAAGCTAAAATGAAGAATTAAATTAAAATGTATTTATTATTCTTTACAATAAAAAAAATACTTGAACATTGATTTCAATTGTCAGGAAAGAAGAGGAAGGAATTTAAAAGGTATATGTGTTTAAAAATACTAAAATATTTTTTAAGGTTGTATTTTTTCTCTAAAATTGTCTTTCTGAAAGTTCTGAAAAGCAAAAAAAAAAAAATGAATTTATACAAACAAGATAAGACCAAGTCTTTAAAATATTTTCTTGGATTTTCAAATTCTATTTGAGTTTTGTCTCTCTTAGAATTAAAAATGTCCAGCAAAGCGAGACCAGCTTGCTAGTAAATAAATACAATTTAAAAAATAGAGGCAGCTCACTGGTAAGTGCTGCTATTTGAGCTATTTTTAGAACAGGCCAGCGGGCGACTCATCTGGTCCTTACGGGCGACCTGGTGCCCGCGGGCACCGTGTTGGTGATCCCTGCTGTAAACAAACCACGGTGCGTTCAAGGACTGACAAAATTAGTAGGACAAAACAGTGCGACCTGGTGCCCACGGGCACCGCCTTGGTGACCCCTGCTCTAGGGTAAACGGTAGCAAAATACCTTCAAGTAGAAACAGTGTCAAAGTGCTTTGACACTGTTTCCACATTCACCCACAGAGGCGGTATAGCTCGGTTGGTAGAGTGGCCGTGCCAGCAACTTGAGGGTTGCAGGTTCGATTCCCGTTTCCGCCATCCTAGTCACTGCCGTTGTGTCCTTGGGCAAGACACTTTACCCACCTGCTCCCAGTGCCACCCACACTGGTTTAAAATATAACTTGGATATTGGGTGTCACTATGTAAAGCGCTTTGAGTCACTAGAGAAAAGCGCTATATAAATATAATTCACTATCACTATACAGATGGCGGGAGCTGCCCTAACCACCACCCATCAGGAGCAAGGGTGACGTGCCTCGCTCGAGGACACAACGGGTCATGACGAGGTTAGTAGAAGCTCCGGGATCGAACCAGGAACACCTCCGGTTTCTTGCGGTCAGCATGAGTAAAATGCCACAATGTTTTCCGTTGTTGTTTGGTTAGAATTATTCGATGGCGGCCATTCCCGAAACGGAGTCATTGATCAACTGGGATCAATACCCTCCCACGCCTTCACCGGTGGGACCGCACGCCCGCGCTCAAACGGCGACCGCCGTCCGTTCCCAGCTGACTTCTTCTTTTTTCAAGACGCTAACGAAGTCACGCCCGTTGCCAATTTGGAAAAATCGGAGCTTTTTTTTTTTTTTTTTTTTCTCGACTATTGTGTGGGTTTTTTACTGGCTTTGACAGGGCGAGATAAGATAACCACCCCACCCCCCCCCCCCCCCTCCCGGGAAGCAGACGCCACACCGCGGGGTTCGCCACTCAAAGGTCGTGGGGAGCGCCCGTCCAAATGAAAACAATCCAATAGAGTAGCTTTCTTTCAGAATAAAAGCTCTGTTTTTTTTTTTTTTGTTTGTTTTCCACGCGATAAAATAAGGGGTGAGCCGGCACCTTAAGGTCACGGTTCGAACCCCGACATGAAAGCTCTGTTTAAATCACACGTCAGCACCAATACGCTCGTCTTCCCCTCAATCGCCGTCCCCCTCAATGGGACGGCGTGGCGCAGTGGGAGAGTGGCCGTGCGCAACCCGAGGGTCCCTGGTTCAAATCCCACCTAGTACCAACCTCGTCACGTCCGTTGTGTCCTGAGCAAGACACTTCACCCTTGCTCCTGATGGGTGCTGGTTGGCGCCTTGCATGGCAGCTCCCTCCATCAGTGTGTGAATGTGTGTGTGAATGTGGAAGTAGTGTCAAAGCGCTTTGAGTACCTTGAAGGTAGAAAAGCGCTATACAAGTACAACCCATTTATTTATTTATTTATTTAATCCTTGCCTTGTTCTTTCCCTACACCAGGGGGCGCCAACTCAAAATGTTGAAAGAGCCATATTGGACCAAAAATACAAAAACAAATCTGGAGCCGCAAACAATTAAAAGCCATATTACATACAGCTAGTGTGTCATGAGATATAAATTGAATTATGAGGACTTAAAAGAAACTAAATGAGCTCAAATATAGCTACAAATGAGGCATAATGATGTAGATACAGCTAGCCTAAATAGCATGTTAGCATCGATTAGCTTACAGTCATGTAGCGACCAAATATGTCTGATAAGCTCTCCACATAAGTCAATAACATCAACAAAACTCACCTTTCTGCATTAATACACAACGTTATGAGTTTGGTGACGGAAAAAGAAGTGGCATAAATCACGTCTGAGAAAGTCGGTGGAAGTTATACATGTAAACAAGCTGTGGTGAGTTCAAGGACCGCCAAAATTAGTAGGACAAAACGGCGCTCGCCGAATACTCGAATCAGTGAAGCATGTTTAAAAGGCCTACTGATAGTTTATACATCAATGATGAAATATTAACATTGCAACACATGCCAATACGGCCGCTTTATCCATCCATCCATTCATCATCTTCCACTTATCCGAGGTCGGGCCACGGGGGCAGCAGCCTAAGCAGGGAAGCCCGGACTTCCCTCTCCCCAGCCACTTCGTCCAGCCGGGAGACATAGTCTTCCCAACGTGTCCTGGGTCTTCCCCGTGGCCTCCTACCAGTTGGATGTGCCCTAAACACCGGGGAGGCGTTCGGGTGGCATCCTGACCAGATGCCCGAACCACCTCATCTGGCTCCTCTCCATGTGGAGGAGCAGCGGCTTTACTTTGAGTTCCTCCCGGATGGCAGAGCTTCTCACCCTATCTCTAAGGGAGAGACCCAAACTCATTTGGGCCGCTTGTACCCGTGATCTTATCCTTTCGGTCATGACCCAAAGCTCATGACCATAGGTGAGGATGGGAACGTAGATCGACCGGTAAATTGAGAGCTTTGCCTTCCGGCTCAGCTCCTTCTTCACCACAACGGATCGGTACAACGTCCGCATTACTGAAGACGCCGCATTTAGTTTACTAAATTACAATTTCAAATTTCCCGCGGTGTTTCTTGTTGAAAACGTCGTGGAATGATGACGCTTGGGCGTGATGTCACGGACAGTCAGGATATATTAGCGCAGCACCACTTGCGGCTAAAAGTCGTCTCTTTTCATCGCGCAATTAAACAGTTTTCTGGACATCTGCGTTGCTGAATCTTTTGCAATTTGTTCAATTAATAATGGAGAAGTCAAAGTAGAAAGATGGAGTTGGGAAGCTTTCGCCTTTAGCCACACAAACACACGGTGATTCCTTGTTTAAAATTCCCGGAGGTGAAGCTTTACTATGGATCAGAGCGGTCAAGCGAACATGGATCACGACTACATGTCAACCGGCATTTTTCGGTGAGAAGTTTGTGGTAAAAAGTCGCCTCTGACCGGAGATCAGCTGAGATTGCGCCGTCCATGCAGCTGACCTCGACTTCCCTCAGAGAATGACCTCAAGACACCTGTTGACACACCCCTCTGACTATCAAGTACTATTAAACTCACTAAAACACTAGCAACACAATAGAAAGATAAGGGATTTCCCAGAATTATCCTAGTAAATGTGTCTAAAAACATATGAATTCATCCCAATGCAATTGCCTTTTTTTTTTTTCTTGTCCTTCGCTATCAATATCATCATCCACAAATCTTTCATCCTCGCTCAAATTAATGGGGAAATTGTCGCTTTCTCGGTCCGAATAGCTCTTGCTGCTGGAGGCTCCCATTATAAACAATGTGAGGACGTGAGGAGCCCTCACACTTGTGACGTCATCGTCTGCGACTTCCGGTACAGGCAAGGCTTTTTTATTAGCGACCAAAAGTTGCGAACTTTATCGTGGATGTTCTCTACTAAATCCTTTCAGCAAAAATATGGCAATATCGCGAAATGATCAAGTATGACACATAGAATGGACCTGCTATCCTCGGCTTCTCTCGAAGACACCGTCGTTCACCGCAGCCATCCGACTTTCAGGTATGACTTAACAATCTCCCTAAAACACTATCAAAACAATAAGCAGATAAGGGATCTTCCAGAATTATCCTAGTAAATGTGTTTAATTACATCTGAAACGGTCCTACTGCCGCAGCCTAGAGCCGTCCCTTTTTTTTTTTTTGTGCTTCACTCTAACTTTCCTCATCCACAAATCTTTCATCCTCGCTCAAATTAATAGGGAAATTGTCGCTTTCTCGGTCCGAATAGCTCTTGCTGCTGGAGGCTATGATTATAAACAATGTGAGGATGTGAGGAGCTCCACAACCCGTGACGTCACGCGCACATCGTCTGCTACTTCCGGTAAAGGCAAGGCTTTTTATCAGCGACCAAAAGTTGCAAACTTTATCCTCGATGTTCTCTACTAAATCCTTTCAGCAAAAATATGGCAATATCGCGAAATGATCAAGTATGACACATAGAATGGACCTGCTATCCTCGGCTTCTCTCGGAGACACTGGCGTTCACCGCGGCCATCCGACTTTCAGGTATGACTTTACAATCTGACTAAAACACTATTAAAACAATAAGCAGATAAGGGATCTTCCAGAATTATCCTAGGAAATGTGTCTAATTACATCTGAAACGGTCCCACTGCCGCCGCCTAGAGCCGTCACCTTTTTTTTTTTTTGTGCTTCACTCTAACTTTCCTCATCCACAAATCTTTCATCCTCGCTCAAATTAATGGGGCAATTGTCGCTTTCTCGGTCCGAATAGCTCTAGCTACTGCTGGTGGCTATGATTGTAAACAATGTGAGGATGTGAGGAGCTCCACAACCCGTGACGTCACGCGCACATCGTCTGCTACTTCCGGTACAGGCAAGGCTTTTTTATCAGCGACCAAAAGTTGCAAACTTTATCCTCGATGTTCTCTACTAAATCCTTTCAGTAAAAATATGGCAATATCGCGAAACGATCAAGTATGACACATAAAATGGACCTGCTGTCCTCGGCTTCTCTCGGAGACACTGGCGTTCACCGCGGCTATCCGACTTTCAGGTATGACTTTACAATCTGACTAAAACACTATTAAAACAATAAGCAGATAAGGGATCTTCCAGAATTATCCTAGTAAATGTGTCTAATTACATCTGAAACGGTCCCACTGCTGCCGCCTAGAGCCGTCACCTTTTTTTTTTTTTTGTGCTTCACTCTAACTTTCCTCATCCACACATCTTTCATCCTCGCTCAAATTAATGGGGGAATTGTCGCTTTCTCGGTCCGAATAGCTCTTGCTGCTGGTGGCTATGATTGTAAACAATGTGAGGAGCTCCACAACCCGTGACGTCACGCGCACATCGTCTGCTACTTCCGGTACAGGCAAGGCTTTTTTATCAGCGACCAAAAGTTGCAAACTTTATCCTCGATGTTCTCTACTAAATCCTTTCAGCAAAAATATGGCAATATCGCGAAATGATCAGTATGACACATAGAATGGACCTGCTATCCGCTTTTAAATAAGAAAATCTCATTTCAGTAGGCCTTTAATACAAACAGTGTGGTTTATAGCAATTAGGGAGGTTTGTGTCATGTTTGTCCTCCTACAGAAACCAAATTAAAACAAAAAATATGTTTTTTCCCCCTGATCATTTCGATTTTTCATATATTTTTGAAAAAGCTCCAGAGAGCCACTAGTGCGGCGCTAAGGAGCCGCATGCCGACCCCTGCCCTACAGGGAGCCCATGTTTGTTTTGGCTTAAATGAAAACCAAATTAAAATCATTTGCATCAAATTAGATGAACTCCCCCGCCCCCCCCCCCAAAGGAAGGGAGGAGGGGGGAGGGGGGCGAGCTTAATTGAATCTTTCGCCGATGTAAACACAAACGAAATACATCATCTGTTTGTTCCGCATCCGCGGTTTATGCTGAATGGATTAGACGGGAATAAAAACGGATTAATTGCATGAGCGGCTTCTCGCGCGCGGTTATTATTGACAGTTGAAAGACAAGTCGTGAATGGAAAGTGCTTTATGTCACTTGTAATATCCCCCCTCCCCCCGCGCTGTAAAAGCCGGAGTCTGTGGGGTTTTTTTGTAGCGCTCCATCACTCATCGCCCGCCATCATCGTCGTCATCTTCGCTCGCAGATGAGGAATAATGACTTTTCGGCCGCATCCCAAAACACGGAGTCTCTCATCCATCTGCTCTTGACGGCCACTTGCGGATTTTTTTTTTTTGTTTGAACGATGGCGTGATCGCCTTGTTAAACGAACTCCTCTCATCACTCACGGATCTAAGAAGGTTGGCGGGAGTGATGGAGCGTTTTTTTTGTTTTTTTTTACTTCGAAAAAGGGTGTAATAGCACAACTTTATTCTCGGGGAATTCCCAAGTTTTTCTTGCAAAATAAAGTTGACCTCATCCTGGTATAGTTCTAGGACAGGGGGGTGTCAAACTCATTCTCCCAAGTGGGCCAGGACTGGTGAAATCACGGCGTGATAACTTAAAAATAAAGACGACTTCAGAGTTTTTTCTTTGACTAAAAATTAGAGATGTCCGATAATGGCTTTTTCAATCCAATCCAATCCACTTTATTAGGCACCGAATGTCCCTTTGGGACAGAGGACCCTATTGAATTTCTACTGTTTTATTCGTTTGAGCTGTAATTTGACCCCCTTAACATGCTTCAAAACTCACCACATTTGAACACACACATCAGGACTGGCAAAAATTGCGATTTAATCAAAAAAACTAACCCCAAAACTAAAAATTGTGCTCTAGCACCCACTAGGAAGAAAACACAGACAAAACTGCCTGTAACCTCCAGTAGGAATGTCATAGTGACATGAACAAAAACCCCTATGTAGGTCTCACTTAGACCTAGATTTCATACACTGACACCCTTCAGCAAAAATCAACAGGAATTTTGCAATTCCCCCTTCAAAACAAAAGTTTTGTAAAAACACTCACTTTTGCCTCTTTGAGCTGTAATTTGACCCCCTTAGCATGCTTCAAAACGCACCAAACTGGACACACACATCAGGACTGGCCAAAATTGCGATCTAATCAAAAAAACCTAACCCCAAAACTCAAAATTGCACTCTAGTGCCGCTAAGAAGAAAACACAGCCAAAACTGCCTGTAACCTCCAGTAGAAATGTCGTAGCAACATGAAACAAAAACCTCTATGTAGGTCTCACTTAGACCTAGATGTCATACACTGACATCCTTCAGCAAAAATCATCAGGAAGTTTGCAATTCCCCCTTCAAAACAAAAGTTGTGTAAAAACACTCACCTTTGCCTCTTTGATCAGTAATTTGACCCACTTAACATGCTTCAAAACTCACCACATTTGACACACGTACATCAGGACTGGCGAACATTGCGATTTAATCAAAAAAACCTAACCCCAAAACTAAAAAATTGCGCTCTAGCGCCCCCTGGGAAGAAAACACAGACAAAACTGCCTGTAACCTCCAGTAGGAATGTCATAGTGACATGAAACAAAAACCTCTATGTAGGTCTCACTTAGACCTAGATTTCATACACTGACACCCTTCAGCAAAAATCAACAGGAATTTTGCAATTCCCCCTTCAAAACAAAAGTTTTGTAAAAACACTCACTTTTGCCTCTTTGAGCTGTAATTTGACCCCCTTAGCTTCAAAACGCACCAAACTGGACACACACATCAGGACTGGAGAAAATTGCGATCTAATCAAAAAAACTTAACCCCAAAACTCAAAATTGCACTCTAGCGCCCCACTAGGAAGAAAACACAGACAAAACTGCCTGTAACCTCCAGTAGGAATGTCGTAGCGACATGAAACAAAAACCTTTATGTAGGTCTCACTTAGACCTAGATTTCATACACTAACATCCTTTAGCAAAAATCAACAGGAACTTTGCAATTCCCCCTTCAAAACAAAAGTTTTGTAAAAACACTCACTTTTGCCTCTTTGAGCTGTAATTTGACCTTCTTAACATGCTTCAAAACTCACCAAGTGTGACACACACATCAGGACTGGCGAACATTGCGATTTAATCAAAAAAACTAACCCCAAAACTCAAATTGCACTCTAGCGCCCCCTAGGAAGAAAACACAGACAAAACTGCTTGTAACCTCCAGTAGGAATGTCGTAGCGACATGAAACAAAAACCTCTATGTAGGTCTCACTTAGACCTAGATTTCATACACTGACATCCTTCAGCAAAAACCAACAGGAACTTTGCAATTCCCCCTTCAAAACAAAAGTTTTGTAAAAACACTCACTTTTGCCTCTTTGAGCTGTAATTTGACCCACTTAACATGCTTCAAAACTCACCACATTTGACACACACACATCAGGACTGGCGAACATTGCGATTTAATCAAAAAAACCTAACCCCAAAACTAAAAAATTGCGCTCTAGCGCCCCCTGGGAAGAAAACACAGACACAACTGCCTGTAACTTCCAGTAGGAATGTCGTAGCGACATGAAACAAAAACCTCTATGTAGGTCTCACTTAGACCTAGATTTCATACACTGACATCTTTCAGCAAAAATCAACAGGAAGTTTGCAATTCCCTCTTCAAAACAAAAGTTTTGTAAAAACACTCACTTTTGCCTCTTTGAGCTGTAATTTGACCCCCTTAACATGCTTCAAAACGCACCAAACTGGAAACACACATCAGGAATGGCGTTGAGACACCCGTGATTTAGGGCTATATAAATAAACTTTGATTGATTACCATGAATTGATAAACGTGGACCCCGACTTAAACAAGTTGAACAACTTATTTGGGTGTTACCATTTAGTGGTCAATTGTACGGAATATGTACTGAACTGTGCAATCTACTAATAAAAGTATCAATCAATCAATAATGATTGATTGATTGATTGACAACATCCTGCCCTAAAAAATGTCTGTGCATTCATTTTGGAAATACCATTTTCCACGTGACTTGCAAAATGAAACAATCAAAGGCGTCTGATTGGCAAACATTTGGAGGTTAGAGTGCCACCTGTTGCCCTGGCATGCACATGACACGCTACTGATGCTTTGTTTTGAGGTGCCACTGGCCAATGGAGATACAATCATCTCCATAAGCTAATTGCTGACCGGCCCGCCACACATTCTGGAAATTATATTGCAACATTTTTTTAAAACATTTTTAAAAAGTGGAATGACGTGAAATCTAACGAGAAAAAGTTGCAATGTTGACCCAAAGCTGGCTTGCAGGCTGTTTTCATTCTTTTGTTTTCATTTTTCTGTTTTTACCACTGCTCAAAAAAAAAAAATCAATGTCATAATGAATTATTCTCAAGGTTCCAACTACTTCAAAAAGTTCACTTTAAAATGTTTTGTGTGGAAAAAATATTGCATATTGTGTGGTTGCCCATATAAAAACATCAGAGTTTTCTTTAAAACAAACAAAATAATAGTCCATCCATCCATTTTCTACCGCTTATTACCTTTCGGGGTCGCGGGGGGCGCTGGCGCCTATCTCAGCTACAATCGGGCGGAAGGCGGGGTACACCCTGGACAAGTCGCCACCTCATCACAGGGCCAACACAGATAGACAGACAACATTCACACACTAGGGCCAATTTAGTGTTGCCAATCAACCTATCCCCAGGTGCATGTCTTTGGAGGTGGGAGGAAGGAACCCACGCATTCACGGGGAGAACATGCAAACTCCACACAGAAAGATCCCGAGCCTGGATTTGAACCCAGGACTGCAGGACCTTTGTATTGTGAGGCAGATGCACTAACCCCTCTGCCACCGTGAAGCCCGATTGTGCAAGTTCTCCCACTTCAAATGATGACAGAGGTCTGTAATTTTCATCATAGGTACACTTCAACTGGGAGAGACAGAATGTGAAAAAAAAATCCAGGAATTCACATTGTTGGAATTTTAAAGAATTTATTTGTAAATTATAAGTATTTGGTCAACCATTGGGATGCAACTCAGTAACTATCACCTCAGTCCTCCCTCCCGAGCTCGACCCACACCAGTTTGCCTACAGAGCCAACAGGTCCACAGAGGACGCCATCGCCACAGCCCTACACTCCTCCCTGGGTCACCTGGAGACGGGGGGAAGCTACGTGCGGCTGCTTTTTGTGGATTATAGCTCGGCATTTAACACCATTATTCCTGATAGACTGGTGTCCAAACTGTCAGACCTGGGTCTCTCGAACTCCATCTGCATGTGGATTAAGGACTTCTTATCCAACCGCCCCCAGAGGGTGCAGTTGGGTCGCCACATGTCATCAAGCCTGCACCTCAGTACCGGCTCTCCACAAGGCTGCGTGCTGAGCCCCCTTCTCTACTCCATCTACACATACGACTGCACACCTGCCCACTCCAGCAACTCCATCATCAAATTTGCGGATGACACCACCGTAGTGGGGCTCATCTCGGAGGGAGACGAGGCTGCATATCGGGATGAGGTGGAGAAGCTGTCGGATTGGTGCAAAGTCAACAACCTGGCCCTGAACACCTCCAAGACCAAGGAGCTGGTCATAGACTTCAGGAGGAAAAAAACGGACATCCTGCCTCTGATCATCAGTGGTGACTGTGTGGAGAGGGTCTCCGACTTCCGCTCCCTGGGAGTGCACCTGGCCAACGACCTATCCTGGAGCACCAACACCACGGCTACCATCAAGAAGACACACCAGAGACTGCACTTCCTGAGAATACTCAGGAACAAGCACCTCTCACAGGAACTGCTGGTGTCCTTCTACCGGTGCTCCATTGAGAGCATCCTGCCCTACTGCATCTGTGTGTGGTTCAGCAGCTGCACGGCCGCAGAGAGAACGGCGCTCCAGAGAGTCATAAAGACCGCCCAGAAGTTAATCGGATGCCCCCTCCCCTCCCTGGCTGACCTGTACAGCTCCCGCTGTCTCAGGAAAGCACAGAGCATCCTGAAAGACCCATTCCACCCCGGGCACAGCCACCTGGAACTGCTACCCTCAGGCAGACGCTACAGGGTGCTAAAAGCCAGCACCAATAGACTAAAAAATAGCTTTTACCCAAGAGCCATAGTAGCACTAAACAGGCACTGAGTGTCCATATGTCCATCATGTCCTCATGTGTAATGTTTAAATGTTTTTCTATTTTTTTGGACTACAATGTGAAATAATGTTTTATGTATGTGTGTATATGTATTCTTATGCATGCAGATATGCATCTGTGTGGATACATATACATATACATATATACATCTGTCATCTCTATCTTTTTTTTTTAATTTATTTTTTATTTATTTATTTATTTATTTATTTTTTTTTTTTTTTTTAATTTATACTACCATGTTGTATATGCACCTTAGGAGGAGCTGCTCCAATTTCGTTGTTCTTTGAACCTGTTCATTGCAATAATGACAATAAAACTCTATTCTATTCTATTCTATTCTATTCTTCTTCCTCCAAACACAACGAGTGGAGTTTATACCAAAAAGTTCTATTTTGGTTTCATCTGACCACATGACATTCTCCCAATCCTCTGCTGTATCATCCATGTATCCATTTTGGTATAAACTCATCTCGTCATGTTTGGAGGAAGAAGAATACTGAGTTGCATCCCAAGAACACCACACCTACTGTGAAGCATGGGGGTGGAAACATCATGCTTTGGGGCTGTTTTTCTGCTAAGGGGACAGGACGATTGATCCGTGTTAAGGAAAGAATGAATGGGGCCATGTATCGTGAGATTTTGAGCCAAAACCTCCTTCCATCAGTGAGAGCTTTGAATGGTTGACCAAATACTTATTTTCCACAAATAAATTCTTTAAAATTCCTACAATGTGAATTGCTGGATTTTTTTTCCACATTCTGTCTCTCACAGTTGAAGTGTACCTATGATGAACATTACAGACCTCTGTCATCGTTTGAAGTGGGAGAACTTGCACAATCGGTGGCTGACTAAATACTTTTTTGCCCCACTGTATATCTGAAGTTAATCTTGTGACTTAAATGTTGAAAGTAAAAAAAAAAAAAACTAATAAAAATGTATTACTTTGATTGGGGCACCTTTTGGATCCCAATTCTATTTAATGGGATTTAATTTATCTTTACACTGTGATTTCTCAAAATTAATAATGAATTAAAATCCCTGGTGCCCTGCATTATTCATTCTTGATCTTTTATGGCTCCAATTAGTAAAAACTGCATATTTCATTTTTACTATTAAGAAAAAACAAGTCCTTTTTGACAAACAAGGCATTAAACCTTTTTTTTTTGTTTGTTTGTTTACTTTATATCAACCTGAAGTTTTATTAGCAGTAAAGACCGAGACCCTTTATGGTCCCCGGGAGCCCTAAATGTAAAAAAAACCCCAACAAAATCCATATATTTTGTTATGGTTTGAAAATGAAAAATAATTTTTCCATGTGCGGCCCTCAGTGGAAAAAGTTTGGACGCCCCCTACTTTACACGCTGCGTGGAGGGTTGGGGGGGAGCGGGGGGGGGGGGGGGAATAGAGGGTACGTGGATGTTAATATGTGAGGTAATAGCTTTTCTCCCCGCAGTGGCGCACATTCTACTACATTCTCACTTCAACGGCGTGGACAGGCATGGTCACAGAAGACGCCATCTTCCTCCCACGCCTACAACAATGGCTGCCAAAGGTAACATGCTACTTTTAATTTGCCGCAACACGCAAGCAGATAATGGCTCTTATGACACCCGCGTCCCTTGAAGCTCCTCCGGCCCCCCGGCCCCGGTGTACATAACGCGTGTCACACCGCATTATCTCGACATGGCTGCCGTAATTCGGCACCGTCCTTTAAGGCGGGGGGGTGTCCTAACTTTTTCCACTGAGGGCCACACACTCAAAAAATAAAAGCGAGCGGGGGCCATTTTGATACTTTTTAATTTAAAAACCAATACAATAAATGTATAAAAAAGTCTACATTCAGGCCTCCACTCAGGCTTGATCCTGGTAAAGCCAAAGGGTTTTGGTCCAAAAAATATAAAAAAATAATCATTATTTAGTATTATTATTAGTATCATTATAAAAATTTAAATCTCTCGATCAACATTAGGTCTACCAGTCAAAAAAAAAAAGTTTTAAACATTTAAAGGCCTACTGAAAGCCACTACTAGCGACCACACAGTCTGATAGTTTATATATCAATGATGAAATATTAACATTGCAACACATGCCAATACGGCCTTTTTAGTTTACTAAATTGCAGTTTTAAATTTCGCGCGACGTATCCTGTTTTGAAAACGTCGCGGTATTTATGACGCCTGCGCGTGACGTCACGGATTGTAGCGGACATGTTGTTCCCATCTATAAGTCGTCTGCTTTAACCGCGTAATTACACAGTATTCCGGACATCTGTGTTGCTGAATCTTTTGCAATTTGTTCAATTAATAATGGAGACGTCAAAGAAGAAAGATGTAGGTGGGAAGCGGTGTATTGCGGCCGCCTTTAGCAACACAAACACGGCCGGCATTTCCTTGTTTCCATTCCCGAAAGATGACGGTGAAGCTTTACAATGGAACAGAGCGGTCAAGCGAACGTGGTTCCCTACCTCATGTCAGACGGCAGGTTTCGGTGAGAAAATTGTGGTAATAAGTCGGCTCTTACCATAGACATGAGCGGATAGCTTGCGTCGTTCCTCGTGCACCTGTCAAAGAGGCCGCTGCGGACTCTCTTGCCTCCTCCGACCGGCCGCACCCGAACGTGGGATGCTTCCACCGTGGAGGAGGGGGGAAAAAAGCTCAGCCCCGCCCCAACGGCTGCCTTCGCTTCGCCTCGTCGAGAAACATGGCTTCCCTCAGAGACACTGGTGGTCACCACACCCGTGGCCACACCCCTACGACTTCAGGTACTATATAATCTCACTAAAACACTAGTAACACAATAAGCAGATGAGGGATTTTCTAGAATGATCCTAGTAAATGTGTCTAATAACATCTGAATCGCTCCCACTGCCGTCTTTTTTTTTTTTCTTCTAGTCCTTCACTCTAACTTTCCTCAGCCAATAATCTTTCATCCTCGCTCAAATTAATGAGGAAATCGTCGCTTTAGTTTACGGTTTAGTTTACCAAATTACAATTTTGAATTTCCCGGGAGTTTCTTCTTGAAAACGTTGCGTAATGATGACGTGGACGCGTGACGTCACGGACTGTTAGGAAATATGAGCGCTGCACACACACACAGCTAAAAGTCGTCTGCTTTAACCACGTAATTACACAGTATTCTGGACATCTGTGTTGCTGAATCTTTTGCAATTTGTTCAATTAATATTGGAGAATTCAAAGTAGAAAGATGGAGTTGGGAAGCTTTAGCCTTTAGCCACACAAACACACGGTGATTCCTTGTTTAAAATTCCCAGAGGTGAAACTTTACTATGGATAAGAGTGCGGTCAAGCGAACATGGATCCCGACCGAATGTCAACCAGCAGATTTCGGTGAGATAATTGTGGTAAAAAGTCGCTTCTTACCGGGGATCAGCTTAGCTTGTGCCGTCCATGCAGCTGCCGTCGACTTCCCTGAGACAATGGCGTCAACACACCCGTGGACACACCCCTCCGACTATCAGGTACTGTTAAACTCACTAAAACACCAGCAACACAATAGAAAGATAAGGGATTTCCCAGAATTATCCTAGTAAATGTGTCTAAAAACATCTGAATCCGTCCCAATGCAATCGCGTTTTTTTTTTTTTTTCCTAGTCCGTCGCTATCAATATCCTCAAACACAAATCTTTCATCCTCACTCAAATTAATGGGGAAATTGTCGTTTTCTCGGTCCGAATAGCTGTTTTTGTCGGAGGCTCCCATTAAAAACAATGTGAATACGTGAAGAGCCATCAACATGTGAAGTCATCGTCTGCGACTTCAAGCAAAGGCAGGGCTTTTTTATTAGCGAGCAAACGTTGCGAACTTTATCGTCGATGTTCTCTACTAAATCCTTTCAGCAAAAATATGGCAATATCGCGAAATGATGAAGTATGACACATAGAATGGACCTGCTATCCCCGTTAGAATAAGAACATCTCATTTCAGTAGGCCTTTAAGTTGTATGCCCTTTTTGTCAAAGAAGAACCCAGTTTTTTATGGAAAAAAATCACCTAATGTGCAATATTTTCCCCCAATTAAATTTTAAAGTGGAATGGTTGATATTGTAAAATTATTGGAGCCTTAAAAAGGTCAATAACTCATAACAACATTGACATTTTTTGAGCAATGACACATACAAAAAAAAAATCCCACTAAAATGATTGGAGATCCAAAAGGGTTCCACTCATTAAAGTGTTAAAAAATAAATTATAATTTTTTTAATGTTTACTTTTAGCACAATAATCTCGAGATCAGCTTCAGATCCGTCCTTTAAATTATAAATTAGATTGTTGTTCATGTTTTTTGTTTGTTCGTTTTAGGCCCTACT
>NC_084618.1:78668346-78683346 GCF_033978795.1 Nerophis ophidion
ACTGATATGCTAAAGGTCTTAAGTGTTGTACGTGCAGACAAATGTTTTAAATTAAGAGGTGGGTAGTAACGCGCTACATTTACTCCGTTACATCTACTTGAGTAATATTTGGGATAAATTGTACTTCTAAAAGTAGTTTTAATGCAACATACTTTTACTTGAGTACATTTATAGAGAAGAAACGCTATTTTTACTCCGCTCCATTTCTCTACATTCAGCTCGCTACTCGCTACTGATTTTTATCGATCTGTTAATGCACGCTTTGTTTGTTTTGATTTGTCAGACAGACCTTCAAAGTAGGATCGGTCACATGCCTGCGTTTCACCAATCAAATGCAGTCACTGGTGACGTTTGACTCCGTTTCACCAATCAAACAGAGCCAGGCGGTCTCATGATGATTTACTGCACTTTTTTTCTTATAAACCTTTATTTATAAATTTCAACATTTACAAACAGTTGAAAATATTAATCAAAGTAAGTACAAAAACAGTACAAAACAGTATAAAAACCGTACAAAACATCGCCAGGGGGTTGTAAATTCAAAGTAACTAAAATAGAATGCAAAAAATATGTATATACAAAATAAACAAAGTACAAAGCCATAGGCTCACTCAATCTCAGTAAATAACTTAAATTTGGAACACAGCATCATCGTTTTCACAGATTTTTGGTTGTTAGAGGTAGAGAGTTTTAATGTAGAGTTCTAAATCTTTTTTAAAGACACAAAAAACAAGTCGGGTATTGAGAAACATACATTTATGAATATAAAACTTAGCCAATAGTATAATGAGGTTTCAAAGGTAAAATTGATTTTTAAAATGTTTTTCAATACAGTGTAAAACCATATATATATTATATAATATTGTTTTAGTTGCTTAAGAGATATTCCTGGCTCTGAATTTGTTCATTGCTATTTTTATGTTTTTGTGCATTACTTGTTGCCGTCATCATTAAACGAACAGGTTACTCAACAGTTACTCAGTACTCGAGTAGTTTTTTCACAACATACTTTTTATTTTTACTCAGGTAAATATTTGGGTGACTACTTTTTACTTTTACTTGAGTAATAAATCTTGAGAGTAACAGTACTCTTACTTGAGTACAATTTCTGGCTACTCTACCCACCTCTGTTTGAATTACATTTTTCTCTTAGGTTATATTTCTCCTCCTTTGTTGAGAAGAACTTTTTTACATTCTTGGGTCGCAGGTTACAGTTTACTTTGTGCATCATTTTAGCTGCTTACAAATGTCATTGAATTTCAGTATTTTTGATTCAATAAATAACGTTTTTGTATGTTCTATCTAGCCAACATTATGTGTTATTTTAACTGACCTTTTTAGTAACACTGTTAGTGAATGAAGCTTACTTTTGTAGTTATTTCCACGTTTCCACCAAACAGCACTGCTCGGTTCGGTTCACCGCAGTCCAGTTCAGATCAGTCAAACCCTGATCCAGCTGGTGTTTACAGCGGGATGGCGACAGATTGCTACTAGACTTTAGCGGGTTCGATTTGGATACTTTGGGTCCCTTTACGATCGAAACGCAATAAAATGCAGACCGTGGCGCTTTGTGGAAACAAGGCTCGTAAGACCCAAAGTGAAGCACCTGTGTTGCAAAAATTGCGGTCAAACAATGCGAGGACGTCCACAATACAAGCTTTACGTCATCTTCAGTTGCAATCTGCATTGAAAATGTACCGATCCGTTATTTCAGGTTGGGTGTAGGGCAAGGGGGGGTGGGACATTAAGCTTAATACGAGGGGTCCTCTAAAGGCTCCACATGAACCCTCGAGAACAGCAGACGTTCGTATTATGCTCTCGCCACCGCAAAGGCTTGATTATGTCATTTTGCCGTGCCCACGTCATGCTGGTTTTTATATCTCTGCCAGGAAATCTACCTCTGACAAGTCATTAGTCATCTCCCGCCTCCGCCCCCGCCACCCACCTTCCGGCACACATAAAAACATCAGTTCCTCGATATCCCGCCAGAACAAAGACGCGGCTACGTCAACCACGCTCCGATTAGCTCTCATTGCGGAACGCTGTGGGAACAAAGCACTGCATCATTCCAAAACACACTTTGTAAGACCATTGTCGTCCGCTGCTCATGTATGCAGCGACATTAAGGTAGCCTCGTTCTTACAGAACCAATAATCTATAAAAAGCCTCGGGCCTCAGAGTTGCAGGAGAGGGAGAACAAAAAAGGTGGGAGAAAAAAAAACCCCACACCGAGCTATAGCAGCTTCATGGACTGACCTGGGTGGTCGGCTACATCATCTTGACATGTAATTATCTAAAGCCCTTTAATCACTTCCATAAAGATTAATTGCAGGAGACAACAGTGGAGGTCGTGCCTTCAAATAAAAAAAAGACTCCTCGGCGGATTGACACAGCGGTGTAGCCGAGTTCAGGTGTTTTATTAAGGGTCATCGCCTGGAACGGTGGGCGCCCTTTTTAGAGCTACAGAGTTGCAACTTCAGCACGGCCCGTAAAGAATGGCCGCGCTGCTCCCTTCTTGTCGACTGTCCTCCGCTGACGACAATGGGAATCGATATATGTCCCTCAAATCTACATGGGTTTAATTATGGGACTCTGGGTTAAGTGTAACCTCTGGAAAAGTCCACAGCAGTATGACCGAGGGTAGCACAATATGCTGTAACCTGATTTGGATTTTGAGAGGGGTACAACAGGAGTCCCTGGAAACTACTCCAAGGTTCGGCTATGGATGTTCTCATTCGTCCAGGTCATTGAATTCTCAGGGCATTCAATCGATCGCAACTGGACTGTTCAGTTGGTACTAGAGTCTGTCTTATCAGTTTGTGCTCATAGACTTAGCTCCCTGGATCAGACTACCTTGCACCAATCTAAGTCTATAAGAATGAACTGATGAAGCTTGCTCAGATGAGAGGCAAACATTTTGGAGGACAAACTGAACAAATCCAGTTGAGATCGATTGAATGCTCTAAGTCTTGAATTGGTCAGATCTAGTCCGAGCCCAGACAAAATATGACCAATCTAACTCTGTGAACATGAATTGATGAAGCCTGCTCGGATGAGAGGCAAACCATCATCTAGGACAACCTGAGCAGCCCAGTTGCGATAGATTGAATACCCCGAGACTTAGACTGGTCAGATCTGGTTTGATCTCGGACTAGATAGGCCCAATCGAGTCCCATCACCGACTACATCTGACCAATCTATCTGACCAAAATAAATCTAGGAACATGAACATATAAATAAAGCCTGAGAGGCGAAATGTCTTCTAAGACAAACTGAACAGTCTACTTTGAAAACCCTGAGAATACTCCAAGGTACAACTCAGTTGCGATCGATTGAATGCCACGAGACTTAGACTCGTCAGATCTGGTTTGATCTCAGACTAGGTAGGTCTGATCGAGTCCCATCGCCAACTAGATCCGACCAAAATAAATATAGGAACATGAACATTTAAAGCCTGAGAGGCTAAATGTCTTCTAAGACAAACTGAACAGTCTAATTTGTTAACCCTGAGAATACTCCAAGGTACAGCTCAGTTGCGATCGATTCAATGCCCGTAGACTTAGACTGGTCACATCTGGTTTGACCTCAGACTAGATAGGTCAGATCAAGTGCCATCACCGACCAGATTTGACCAATCTATCTGACCAAAATAAATCTAGGTGAAATGTATTCTAAGACAAACTGAACAGTATACTTTGATAACCCTGAGAATACTCCAAGGTACAACTCAGTTGCGATCGATTGAATGCCCCGAGACTTAGACTGGTCAGATCTGGTTTGATCTCAGACTAGATAGGTCTGATCGAGTCCCATCGCCAACTAGATCCGACCAAAATAAATATAGGAACATGAACATTTAAAGCCTGAGAGGCGAAATGTCTTCTAAGACAAACTGAACAGTCTACTTCGAAAACCCTGAGAATACTCAAAGGTACAGCTCAGTTGCGATCGATTCAATGCCCCGAGACTTAGACTGGTGAGATCTGGTTTGATCTCAGACTAGATAGGTCAAATCAAGTGCTATCACTGACCAGATCTGACCAATCTATCAGACCAAAATAACTCGAGGAAACTCATATAAAGCCTGATAGGCGAAATGTCTTCTAGGACAAACTGAACAGTCTACTTTGAAAACCCTGAGAATACTCCAAGGTACAGCTCAGTTGCGATCCATTGAATGCCCCGAGACTTAGACTGGTCAGATCTGGTTTGATCTCAGTCTAGATAGGTCCGATCGAGTCCCATCCCCGACTAGATCTGACCAAAATAAATCTAGGAACATGAACATTTATAGCCTGAGAGGCGAAATGTCTTCTAAGACAAACTGAACAGTCTAATTTGAAAACCCTGAGAATACTCCAAGGTACAGCTCAGTTGCGATCGATTCAATGCCCCTACACTTAGACTGGTCACATCTGGTTTGATCTCAGACTAGATAGGTTAGATCAAGTGCCATCACCGACCAGATTTGACCAATCTATCTGACCAAAATAAATCTAGGTGAAATGTATTCTAAGACAAACTGAACAGTATACTTTGAAAACCCTGAGAATACTCCAAGGTACAACTCAGTTGCGATCGATTGAATGCCCGAGACTTAGACCGATCAGATTTTGGTTTGATCTCAGACTAGATAGGTCAGATCGAGTCCCATCACCGACTAAATCTAAACAAAATAAATCTAGGAACATGAACATATAAAGCCTGAGAAGCGAAATGTCTTCTAAGACAAACTGAACAGTCTACTTCGAAAACCCTGAGATTACTCCAAGGTACAGCTCAGTTGCGATCGATTGAATGCCTCGAGACTTAGACTGGTCAGATCTGGTTGGATCTCAGACCATATAGGTCAAATCGAGTCCTATCACTGACAAGATCTGACCAATCTATCTGACCAAAATAAATCTAGGAACATAAACATATAATGCTTGAGAGGCGAAATGTTTTCTAAGACAAACTGAACAGTGTACTTTGAAAACCCTGAGAAAACTCCAAGGTATGTACCCAAGATGTGAATGGGTCAGGTAACCTCTGAGGACATGCCCCAAGTGACAATCATCCCTGAAAACTGAAAACATGCTCTTGCATCACTTAGCTTCCGCGACTGACACCAGCTGGCTCTTCCCCCTTCGAAATTCACTGCAGTCCCTACAAAAAAATTCTAACATCATGTCAGTAGCGACGCCAATTGCATAGCTGGGATTGGTTTTTTCGTTTAGGGGTCGCTCAGTCCACCTTCGCAAACATCTTCTTTTCCGGTTTCGGCGCAATATGATTAGTTCCAACTCCAACAACAATGTGGATGTCGCTTCAGTCCCCAACAACTACTACACACAGGAAGCTAATAGCTAGTCAAGGAGAGTTGGAGTTGCTCAATGAGGAAACCACTGCCTTTAGCGAAAGAGCTATAAAGGCATCAAGATGGACAAAAGCCACATGACGCGAGAGCATGTTTTAGCAAGGGTACAACAACGGAAAACAGAAGGTAGAAATCCCTCAAAAGCACACTAAAAGATAACGAGTGGCTCTGCTTTTACAGATACAGGTAAGCGCCAAAGGTGCAAAAGGCGAACAACTGCAGTGCACTCCTTAGAGCACAATGGCTTCTCTAACAGCGCTCATACACGAAAATACATCTTACCTTCGTCTCTTTTCCTCTTCTCGCCGTTGGATCGCGGGATGCCCAGAATGCCGTTAATGGAGTAGGATCCCGCAGGGTCGTTGGAGGCGCTGGTTACCGGCGGAGACACTGTGTTTGGCACTGAAAAGGAAGGGAAAATGTAATGAAGACCTGCTGTGAGTCCATTTGGAGTTCCCGCTGATGCAGAAGATGGGCACAGTCGATGATGATGTTGCGAGACTTACCTATGGTATGGCCTGTTGTCGACAGGGATGTCCCATCAGGCGACGGATGGAATGGCTGCTGCACTTTTGTTCGGATAATCCTGTAAAACAAAGTCAAAGAAATTGTCACTTGTCCAGCCGGCGGGGGAAACATCGGGAGTTTGGCCTAAAGCTGCAAAGCCACTGGCTGAGGGTGGACTAGAGTCTACCACCCAGACCCCCTCGGGACCGGCAGCTCCCCCCAGCCCCCTGCGGCCCCGCCAATGCGGATGAGGCCGTATTGATCAGAAAAGTCCGGGTTTTAGGCCACGCGGGCAAAGAGATGCAAATGGAGAGCTATAAATTACATGTGACAGGAAAGCAATAGTTCCTTATTGCTCCCTCCTCCTTGCCGCACGAGCTCACGTTAGATTTGTTCCGTCTGAGCGGCACCCCGGGAGACAGAAAGCTGTCGCCGTAATTTGTAAACTCTCAAAGTACTTATCAGTTCTTGTACTTCTTCTTGCTAAGGCAGCCTTCGCCGAACTAAGGGTGCAGGAAAGCAACATGACGACCTGTTTCAATAAGCATCCGACAAAGAACCGCGTTCTTTCTAATCAGGCTTTAGTCGGGATTTGAGGCTTGTGTCACATAGCTCAATAAAAATCATCCCCCCCTTAAAGTCCTACTGAAAGCCACTACTAGCGAGCACGCAGTCTGATAGTTTATATATCAATGATGAAATATTAACATTGCAACACATGACAATACGGCCGGTTTAGTTTACTAAATTACAATTTTAAATTTCCCGCAGAGTTTCTTGTTGAAAACGTCGCGGAATGATGACGCGTGTTTGTGACGTCTCGGGTTGTAGCGGACATATTAGCCCAGCACCACACACGGCTAAAAGTCGTCTCTTTTCATCGCAGAATTACACAGTAATTTGGACCACCGTGTTGCTGAATCTTTTGCAATTTGTTCAATTAATAATGGAGACGTCAAAGAAGAATGCTGTTGGTGGAAAGTGGTGGATTGCAGTTGCCTTTAGCACCGAAACACAGCCCGGTGTTTCTTTGTTTGTTGTGAAGCTTTAACACAGAGCGGTCAAGCGAACATTTTTCTCTACGTCAACCAGCAAGTTTTTGGACGGGAAAATTGTGATATTAAGTCGGCTCTTACCGGAGACATCAGTGGATTATGGGACCTCCTCCTCCACCTCAAATAGGCAGCTGTGATCTTGGCTCCTCGGCTTCTCTCTGAGACACTGGCAGTCACCGTAAGCAATCCGACTTTCAGGTATGATTTTACATCCATCCATCCATCATCTTCCGCTTATCCGAGGTCGGGTCGCGGGGCCAGCAGCCTAAGCAGGGAAGCCCAGACTTCCCTATCTCCAGCCACTTCGTCTAGCTCTTCCCGGGGGATCCCGAGGCGTTCCCAGGCCAGCCGGGAGACATAGTCTTCCCAACGTGTCCTGGGTCTTCCCCGTGGCCTCCTACCGGTCGGACGTGCCCTAAACACCTCCCTAGGGAGGCGTTCGGGTGGCATCCTGACCAGATGCCCGAACCACCTCATCTGGCTCCTCTCGATGTGGAGGAGCAGCGGCTTTACTTTGAGTTCCTCCCGGATGGCAGAGCTTCTCACCCTATCTCTAAGGGAGAGACCCAAACTCATTTGGGCCGCTTGTACCCGTGATCTTATCCTTTCGGTCATGACCCAAAGCTCATGACCATAGGTGAGGATGGGAACGTAGATCGACCGGTAAATTGAGAGCTTTGCCTTCCGGCTCAGCTCCTTCTTCACCACAACGGATCGATACAACGTCTGCATTACTGAAGACGCCGCACCGATCCGCCTGTCGATCTCACAATCCAATCTTCCTCCTAGGTACTTGAACTCCTCCACTTGGGGCAGGGTCTCCTCCCTGTATGATTTTACAATCTCACTAAAACACTATTAAAACAATTATCCCAGTAAATGTGTCTAATTACATCTGAAACGGTCCCACTGCCGCCGCCTGTAGCCGTCGCCTTTTCTTTTCTTTTTTTTTGTTCTTCACTCTAACTTTCCTCATCCACGAATCTTTCATCCTCGCTCAAATTAAGGGGGAAATTGTCGCTTTCTCGGTCTGGAGGCTATGATTATAAACAATGTTCAGATGTGAGGAGCTCCACAACCCGTGACGTCACGCGCACATCGTCTGCTACTTCCGGTTAAAGGCAAGGCTTTTTTATTAGCGACCAAAAGTTGCGAACTTTATCGTCGATGTTCTCTACTAAATCCTTTCAGCAAAAATATGGCAATATGGCGAAATGATGAAGTATGACACATAGAATGGAGCTGCTATCCCCGTTTAAATAAGAAAATCTAATTTCAGTAGGCCTTTAAGATAAGACTAACCAAACACTTGATGGATCCCATCCTCCTTGTCCAATACTGCGTAGCTTTGTTTGGTGTCTGAACAAAAGCGTGACTTTTCCCAAAAAAACGGAAAAAATATAAAAAAAATTGTATCGATAAAATCAAGCAACGTCCTAAAGAGTCTTTAATTGTATTTTTTTTTTTTTCAGTTTTAATTGTTTGCGTCCCGTCAAGTTCAACGCCGGAGTTTGAATAATGCAGGCAGGCCAAAGGTGCCTCGCTGGAGCGTTCCCTTTTGTCAAGTGTCCTGGGGTCAGATAGTGCAGGACCCCCGACGGGGACTGCTCAAGTGGAAAAAGAGACCAGCTTCATGCGGTCTCGAACATTATGGGGGGGGGGCTCACACAGCTGACCCTGAACTTGCAGACCTTCTTTTATATGATGCAGTACTGATATTTCTCTCTTCACCTCCTGAGGACCTCGGCGGTGGGCATTTTCTTTTTCTTTTTTCTCCAGAAACTCTGACATAAGACGTCAAATGTTCTCAAGACGTTAAGTAGATTGATTCATCCCCCAAAAAATTTTTTCTAAATCTCACCAGTGACCTCTTTTCCTATTAAAACTATTACCGGCCTTAATAGCATTTTAAAATATTAATATTGCACTGATAACATTCCGACTCTTCTCGATTCAATTTCCCCCACTGAAACAAAGACGTGCAAGGCTCCGAATCGAACTATTTAATTGGAATCGAAAAAGAGACAAAAAAAAGGGGGGAGGTTGAAGGTGGTCCTTTCTTCTTCCTCTTCTTCTTTTTATTAATGCCATTAATGTACATTTTGCACTTTATCGCACGTACACGTGTGTGTCGGGTCGCCTTTTTAAGCGAGCACGGAGCATGAAATGAATTTTCTTCTCAGCCCTTTTTCTTATTTAAAAAGATGTCGTGTCTGTCCAGGAACACCCAGACCCCCCCATCAACCCCCCACCCCCCCATCAGCTCATTAAAATGTAATGCCTCTGTGGAACGGTGCCTCTTAAGCAAAGTTCATCACAGCATAGGCTGATGTTTGTCGCGGTTAAAAAGGCTCCTGCATGTGCTGTTTAAGTTGGGAAAATGCAAAAAAAACACATATATAGCAAAAATGTAAAAATATAAAATAATGTTGCTTTAAAAAAATAAATGTTGACATTTTTTTTTTTAATTGTTTTCAAAATATTTCCTTTTAATGAAGATAATAAGTTGGCCTAATTTGTTAATAATGTGTATTCTTGTGTATTAAATTTGTTTTAGGAGTCTTTTTACATGTTTTTAGGAGTATTTTTACGTGTTTTATGAGTTTTTTTACGTGCTTTAGGATCTGTTTTTAAATTTGTTTTAGGAGGTTTTTTTTACATGGTTTTAGGAGTATTTTTCCGTGTTTTATGAGTTTTTTTACGTGTTTTAGGAGTCTCAATGTGATTTAGGAGTCTTATTATGACTTTTAGGAGTAATTTACGTTTTAGATGTCACTGTGCATCTCTTCGGAGTCATTTTATGTGTTTTGGAGTCGGTCTTAATGTTTTAGAAGTTGGTTGTTGTAAATGTTTTACTCGTCATTTAATGTGTTAAGTCGTTTTATGCATTCGTGTTTCGCACAAGAGATAGAACATCTCACTCTGTGTTTTCTGGAATTTGTGCTGTATTGGTGGAAACATCCCTCCTGTATATTTGCATTTTGCATAACGGACCTATTTTTTAAAAGAAAAAAAAAGACAAAAAACAAAAGTCCACTACAGAGCCTGAGAAAACTGATGTTTAAATGTATATGTCGACTGCAGGGGTCCGAGAATGACCTTATTATACAGGAAAATGCAAAAAAAAAAAAAATACATATATAGCAAGATATAAAATTATAAAATAATGTTGCTTTAAAAAAATAAATGTTGACATTTTTTTTTTTTTAATTGTCATCAAAATATTTCCTTTTAATGAAGATAATAAGTTGGCCTAATTTGTTAATAATGTGTATTCTTGTGTATTAAATTTGTTTTAGGAGTCTTTTTACATGTTTTTAGGAGTATTTTTACGTGTTTTATGAGTTTTTTTTACGTGCTTTAGGATCTGTTTTTAAATTTGTTTTAGGAGGTTTTTTTTACATGGTTTTAGGAGTATTTTTCCGTGTTTTATGAGGGGGTTTTTTACGTGTTTTAGGAGTCTTCATGTGATTTAGGAGTCTTATTATGAGTTTTAGGAGTCTTGTTATGTGTTTTAGGAGTAATTTACGTTTTAGATGTCACTGTGCATCTCTTCGGAGTCATTTTATGTGTTTTGGAGTCGGTCTTAATGTTTTAGAAGTTGGTTGTTGTAAATGTTTTACTCGTCATTTAATGTGTTAAGTCATTTTATGCATTCGTGTTTCGCACAAGAGATAGAACATCTCACTCTGTGTTTTCTGGAATTTGTGCTGTATTGGTGGAAACATCCCTCCTGTATATTTGCATTTTGCATAACGGACCTATTTTTTAAAAGAAAAAAAAAGACCAAAAACAAAAGTCCACTACAGAGCCTGAGAAAACTGATGTTTAAATTTATATGTCGACTGCAGGGGTCCGAGAATGACCTTATTATACAGGAAAATGCAAAAAAAATACATATATAGCAAGATATAAAATTATAAAATAATGTTGCTTTAAAAAAATAAATGTTGACATTTTTTTTTTAAATTGTCATCAAAATATTTCCTTTTAATGAAGATAATAAGTTGGCCTAATTTGTTAATAATGTGTATTCTTGTGTATTAAATTTGTTTTAGGAGTCTTTTTACATGTTTTTAGGAGTATTTTTACGTGTTTTATGAGTTTTTTTACGTGCTTTAGGATCTGTTTTTAAATTTGTTTTAGGAGTTTTTTTACATGGTTTTAGGAGTATTTTTCTGTGTTTTATGAGGTTTTTTTTACGTGTTTTAGGAGTCTCAATGTGATTTAGGAGTCTTATTATGAGTTTTAGGAGTCTTGTTATGTGTTTTAGGAGTAAATTACGTTTTAGATGTCACTGTGCATCTCTTCGGAGTCATTTTATGTGTTTTGGAGTCGGTTTTAATGTTTTAGAAGTTGGTATTTGTAAATGTTTTACTCGTCATTTAATGTGTTAAGTCATTTTATGCATTCGTGTTTCGCACAAGAGATAGAACATCTCACTCTGTGTTTTCTGGAATTTGTGCTGTATTGGTGGAAACATCCCTCCTGTATATTTGCCTTTTGCATAACGGACCTATTTTTTAAAAGAAAAAAAAAGACCAAAAACAAAAGTCCACTACAGGGCCTGAGAAAACTGATGTTTGAATTTATATGTCGACTGCAGGGGTCCGAGAATGACCTTATTATACAGGAAAATGCAAAAAAATAAAATAAATAAATAAATATATAGCAAAATATAAAATTATAAAATAATGTTGCTTTAAAAAAATTAATGTTGACATTTTTTTTTTTTAGTTGTCATCGAAATATTTCCTTCTAATTAAGAAAATAAATTGGCCTAATTTGTTAATAATGTGTATTCTTGTGCTGTACTGGTGGAAACATCCCAAAAACAAAAGTCCACTACAGAGCCTGAGAAAACTGATGTTTAAATGTATATGTCGACTGCAGGGGTCCGAGAATGACCTTATTATACAGGAAAATGCAACAACAACAACAACAACAAAAATACATATATAGCAAAATATAAAATTATAAAATAATGTTGCTTTACAAAAATAAATGTTGACTTTTTTTTTTTTAATTGTATACAAAATGTTTCCTTTTAATGAAGATAATAAGTTGGCCTAATTTGTTAATAATGTGTGTTATTGTGCTGTATTGGTGGAAACATCCCTCCTGTATATTTGCGTTTTGCATAATAGACCCATTTTTTAAAAGAAAAAAAAAGACCAAAAACAAAAGTCCACTACAGAGCCTGAGAAAACTGATGTTTAAATTAATATGTCGACTGCAGGGGTCCGAGAATGACCTTATTATACAGGAAAATGCAAAAAATAAAAAAATAAAAAAATACATATATAGCAAAATATAAAATTATAAAATAATGTTGCTTTAAAAAAATAAATGTTGACCGAGAATGAGCTTATTATACAGATAACCCATCCTAGGTGTAGTTCTGTTAGGTACCAAACGTATGGATGGAAACACTTGTATCTGTGCCTTTTACAGAATGCGTAGACCAGGGGTCACCAACGCGGACACCAGGTCGCCCGTAAAAACCAGATGAGTCGCCCGCTGGCCTGTTCTAAAAATAGCTCAAATAGCAGCACTTACCAGTGAGCTGCCTCTATTTTTTTAAAATTGTATTTATTTACTAGCAAGCTGGTCTCGCTTTGCTCGACATTTTTAATTCTAAGAGAGACAAAACTCAAATAGAATTTGAAAATCCAAGAAAATATTTTAAAGACTTGGTCTTCACTTGTTTAAATAAATTCATTTATTTTTTTTACTTTGCTTCTTAGAACTTTCAGAAAGACAATTTTAGCAAATACAACCTTAAAAAGGATTTTAAGATTTTTAAACACATATATCTTTATACCTTTTAAATTCCTTCCTCTTCTTTCCTGACAATTTAAATCAATGTTCAAGTATTTTTTTTTTTTATTGTTAAGAATAATAAATACATTTTAATTTAATTCTTCATTTTAGCTTCTGTTTTTTCGACGAAGAATATTTGTGAAATATTTCTTCAAACTTATTATGATTAAAATTCAAAAAAATTCTTCTGAAAAATCTGTAGAATCAAATTTAAATCTTATTTCAAAGTCTTTAGAATTTAATTTAAAATTTTTGTTCTGGAAAATCTAAAAGAAAAAATGATTTGTCTTTGTTAGAAATATAGCTTGGTCCAATTTGTTATATATTCTAACAAAGTGCAGAATGGATTTGAACCTATTTAAAACATGTCATCAAAATTCTAAAATTAATCTTAATCAGGAAAATTTACTAATGATGTTCCACAAATTCTTTTTTTAATTTTTTCAAAAAGATTCGAATTAGCTAGTTTTTCTCTTCCTTTTGTTCGGTTGAATTTTGAATTTTAAAGAGTCGAAATTGCAGATAAACTATGTTTCAAAATTTAATTTGAATATTTTTCGTATTATCTTCTCTTTTAAACCGTTCAATTAAGTGTTTTTTTCATCATTTATTCTCTACAAAAACCTTCCGTAAAAGGAAAAAAAAATGTACGACGGAATGACAGACAGAAATACCCATATTTTAATGTATATATATATATATAGATTTTTTTATTTAAGGTATATTGAGTAAATTGGCTATTTCTGGCAATTTATTTAAGTGTGTATCAAACTGGTAGCCCTTCGCATTAATCAGTACCCAAGAAGTAGCTCTTGGTTTTAAAAAGGTTGGTGACCCCTGACGTAAACGCATTTTTAAAGTATATATATGTATGTATATATATATATATATATATATATATATTTTTATTTTTATTTTTTTTTTTTTTTTTATTATTACTGCTTTTATTTATTTATTAGATGCCTTTTACTGAATTTGCACAAGCGCTGTTTTCAATATTATATGATAATGCCTTTTATACTGAATGTTATGTACTGTATGTGATTGTTGGTCCACTTGAACGTTGGAGTCTGCAATAAGGCTCGATTGAGTCACCTGACAGCTACATGTTGAATTCATATTATATATTTTGCAAGCATAATAATAGAAATTGTTTTGCATTATTATTTTTTTTTTACTGTGTTAAACATGCCTGACAGCAACATGTTGAAATCATGTTATGTATTTTGCATGCATAATAATAAATATTGTTAGATGAATATCTGCATGCTGTCTTAAAAAAAAAGTTTTACATAACAAACCTATTTTTTTTTTACTCTGTTAAGAGAAAAAAAGTCTAAACTCAAATGTCCACCACAGAGGACAGTAATGTCATGTGGTGCACATGCCTGACAACATGTTGAAATCCTGTTATATATTTTGCATGCATAATAATAATAAACATTGTTGGATGAATAGCTGCACAGTGTTTTTTTTTTTAATGTTTTTTGCATAACAGACCTATTTTTTTTTTAGTCTCTTAAAAGAAAAAAAAAGTCTAAACTCAAATGTCCACTACAGAGGACAGTAATGTCATGTGGTGCACATGCCTGACAACATGTTGAAATCCATCCATCCATCTATTGTCTACCGCTTATTCCCTTTTGGGTTTGCAGGGGGCGCTGGCGCCTATCTCAGCTACAACCGGGCGGAAGGCGGTGTACACCCTGGACAGGTCGCCACCTTATCGCAGACATGTTGAAATCATGTTATATATTTTGCTTGCATAATAATAATAAACATTGTTAGATGAATAGCTGCACACTGTCTTAAAAAAACAAACAGTTTTGCATAACAGACCTTTTTTTTTTTTTTTTTTACTCTTTTAAAAGAAAAAAAAGTGCAAAAACAAATGTCCACCACAGAGGACAGTAATGTCATGTGGTGCACATGCCTGACAGCAACATGTTGAAATTATGTTATATATTTTGCATGCAAAATATATATCATCCATCCATCCATTTCCTACCGCTTATTCCCTTTTGGGGTCGCGGGGGACGCTGGCGCCTATCTCAGCTACAATCGGGCGGAAGGCGGGGTACGCCCTGGACAAGTCGCCACCTCATCGCAGACATGTTGAAATCATGTTATGTATTTTGCAAGCATAATAGTAAATATTGTTGGATGAATAGCTGCACACTGTCTTTAAAAAACACAATTAGTTACCTTTTTTTTACTCTGTTAAAAGAAAAAAAAGACTCAAATCAAATGTCCACT
>NC_084618.1:78688346-78703346 GCF_033978795.1 Nerophis ophidion
GTTGTGCTACTTACGGTGCATGGCCGTGAAGGGGTCCGTCTTGCAGTGAATATCCATCGGATAGCAAAGCAAAGACAACAAATCAACGGAAGCCGCCGTGTCGCCTTCCTGTCAGGTTAAAAAAATACGGAGAAAAAATAAATTTAAAAAAAAGTAAAAATAAAAAAAATCACTCTCGAAGAGGTCGCGAAACTTCCGTTCGTCCGCGAAAATAAAAGTTGTGTACAGTCCGGTGGCAGGTGTGCTGTGGCAGGTGTGCTGTGGCCCCCCGACCCCAACCTGCCCTCCCCCCCGCTGTCAATACCAACAACAACAACAACAACAACAACGTGGGTCTGTCAGCGCGGCAGCCTCGGGAGTAGCATTGCAACGCGGTCCGGGCTCGGCTCGGTTCGGCTCGGTTCGGCTCGGCTCGGCTCGGTATAGCTCCACAGAATCCGTGCGGGGGGAAAAAAAAAAAAAAAAAAAGGGGGCCCTTGGTCAATGCTGCGAGTGTGCGTGGATGTGTTCCGGTGGACGTTTTGCAGCGGGAATGAAGCCAGTGACGGAGTGCGTGGATCCTAAAGGCTGCACCTCCTCTTCCTCTTCCTCTTCTTCCTCCTCCTCCTCTTCTTCTTCTTCCTCTTCTTCTCCGCACCCCCCATTCCCTCTCTCTCTTTGCCCTAATGCTTGACTTGTCAGACAAAGGCAATACATGCCAACACTCTCTCTTTAAATAAATAAATCAAAACATGATTATACATTTTTTTTTTAAATGTATTTTTACCAGTTTACTCGATTAAAAAAAAAAAAGTATTTATTATTAACGGATTTAATTTGGTCTAAAGTGGGAGCCGTGTTGAAGGGGAAGAGGTCCTGATGATGGACCCGATCATCAAAGTCCCGACGACGGTGATGTCCTAGGATGTGCCTGCATAAAACAATACCATTCTTCTGCTGTAGATGGCGCTGTATGGTTTCACATGCGTGCAACCTTTTTTTTTTTTTTTTTTAAACTTTAGACTTACATCCCACAAAAAGTCAAACTCGGTGATGCTTTTCCCGCACCTCTTATTTTTCAAAATAACCTCTTATTTTTCAAAATAAGAGGTGTATTGTTTTGGTTTACAGTGTTTTTTATTTTATTTTTTACTAAATATGCTATAATGCTGTGGTTCTCAACCTTTTTTCAGTTTGTGAACATTTTTTTTAATTCAAGTACCCCCTAATCAGAGCAAATCATTTTTGGTTGAAAAAAAAGAGATAAAGAAGTAAAATACAGCACAATGTCATCAGTTTCTGATTTATTAAATTGTATAACAGTGCAGAATGTTGCTCATTTGTGGTGGTCTTTCTTGAACTATCTGGAAAAAAAGATATAAAAATAACTAAAAATAAATAAATAAATAAGTGATTCAATCATAAATAAAGATTTCTCCACATAGAAGTAATCATCAACTTAAAGTGTCCTCTTTGGGGATTGTAATAGAGATCCATCTGGATTCATCAACTTATTTCTAAACATTTATCCACAAAAAAAGAAATATTTAACATCAATATTTATGGAACATGTCCACAAAAAATCTAGCTGTCAACACTGAATATTGCATTGTTGCATTTCTTTTCACAGTTTATGAACTTGCATTCATATTTGGTTGAAGTATTATTCAATAAATATATTTATAAAGGTTTTCTGAATTGTTGCTATTTTTAGAATATTTAAAAAAAAATCTCTCTTACCCCTTGGCATACCTTCAAGTACCCCCAGGGGTACGCGTACCCCCATTTAAGAACCACTGCTATAATGCATGTAATAAATACAATATGTTTTTATTAATTTTTCATTCATATACTCTCATTATTCTCACACCCAGTCAAGTATAATATACTATATAAATATATATATATTTTTTTATCATATTCACGGTTTATGTTCTTTTTCTTATTTTTCTCTCTCATTTTTTCCTTTAAATTGTAATTTTACTGCCTTTTTTACATCACGGCAAGGGGATTACAGATGAAAACTAGCCTTCTGGCAATTTTTTTAAACCATGTGTAGTCCTGTGTTTTATGAAATTGCATTGTCCCCTTTGAAATAATCCAATCTAATCTAATCTAATCTAATCAAATACAATATTGTGTGTTTTAGCTGAATTTTTTAATGCGTTATATTTGCACAGTTATTTGCTGCAGCGTCAGGCAATGAATATATCTTTAAAAAAAATATATGTATATATATATATGTATATATATATATATCTGCGATGAGCTGGCGACTTGTCCTGGGTGTATGCCACCTTCCGCCCGATTGAAGCTGAGATAGGTACCAGTGCCTCCTGCGACCCCAAAGGGAATAAGCGGTAGAAATGGATGGCTGGATGGATGGATGTATATACAGTATATATATATATATTTATATATATATTTATATATATATATATATATATATATTCATATATATATATATTTAAATATATATATATATTTATATATATATATGTATATATATATATATTCATATATATATATATATATGTGTGTGTATATATATATATATATATATATATATATATAATGGGGAGTTTAACATTCAGCGATTGATAAAATGAATACGGTTATTTTTTAAATCATTTATTAAAGTAAGTATACATGTATAGGGGGGAAAAAAGCATAATAAAATACAGAAAACAGTACACAAAAATATTGTTTTAAAAAATGTAAACAAATACACATTTTCAGTTTTTTTCCTATTTTTTTGTATTTTTATACATATTGCCTCCTGTTCAGGTTTGGGAATGATTTACATTTTCTTGGTGGTCCCCTGTTTTTTGGCACAATATGCGCGCACTATAGGCTGTAATTTCACACTCGGCTGCACGTTTCCCTTAAAGCAACATGCTTTTTGTTGGCACCCCCCGTGCACCCTCCACCTGCACCCCAAAATGTGTCCTCACTTTGCAAAACACGAGGAAAACAACATGGGCGCATGTGTATCTCTTTAAATCCAATTAATATTTTTGCATGTCAAAATGTTGCCAAAATGTTTTTGAAGGCCCCGGATGTTCCCGTTACAGGGTGTGTGTGTGTGTGTGTGTGTGTGTGTGTGTGTGTGTGTGTGTGTGTGTGTGTGTGTGTGTGTGTGTGTGTGTGTGTGTGTGTGTGTGTGTGTGTGTGTGTGTGTGTGTGTGTGTGTGTGTTGCACTATTTAGCCACGCCCCCCATGACGTGTACAGAGGTGGGAGGGAGGAGGACAACGGGGTCCACCACCATCATCATCACCTTCATCCTCATCTGCACTGAAGTTTCACGAACTCGCATTTAACCATGCAAGCTCAAGACCACGCCCCCTTTCTCTTTGCAGGTGCTGACGTCACCAACCGCCCAGAGGAGGTGCCACTTTAAGTGCATCTTTTTTTGTTTTTTTTGGTGTGGGAAATAAATAAAGAGCAGCTTGCAAATAAATATCCCCCAAAAATATATTATAAACTTATATATATATATATACTTATATTCCACAAATATTTTTGGGACATTTTTAATGGTCCTTGCAGACCATTTTTGAATGTGAAAGATTGATTTTCCACTGCATGTCCATAATTAACTGCATAATTAACAAATTGGGTTATTTATTGATCAGAATATTTTCTTTATTTACAAAACATGCATCACTATTATTAAAAAAATGGTCATTTAATATCCATACGCAAGATTTCTTTATATTTTCATAGAACACTAATTAAAATAAATACATTTAAAAACAAACAGCAAAAATAATGTTTACGAAAACAACAAGGAAATATATATTTATTTACATTTTAGGTATTTAGTTCCCCATTTAAAACATTTTTTTTTTTACTCTGCAAGGTTAGGTGAACTATGCATTTTTATAATGTTTTCTCTGCTATAAATAAACTAAACAGACGATCTTGAGCTCACTACATTATATAAATATATTTATTATAAACACATTTATCATATTATAAATATAATATTTTAGAATATTATTAGAGCATAAAAACGTGTTCTAACACCTTTTTAATATGTTTTATTTAACATTATGGCATGAAATAACATCTAGAAAAATGTATTGTGCAGTTATATACACAGTTCTAACTTGTTAAATGAGGATTTTAATAAAGTACCGTATTAGAATTTTTAGTTTTATTTTTTAACTTAATTAGAGGTTTTGGAAGGAACAAATATACAAAGACTTGATGAATAGATAAAGTTAGTTAAACTTGTGAGAAACGGAAGGGAAAGAATAAAGTGCAATTGTTGCTTTTTGTTCATTAAAATAATTAAAATGTGTTATTTGAAGTTAATTTAACTATTTTTCATTCCAAAAAATTTGCCTAAATATGTATCCATCCATCCATTTTCTACCGCTTATTCCCTTTGGTGCCTATCTCAGCTACAATCGGGCGGAAGGCGGCGAACACCCTGGACAAGTCGCCACCTCATCGTAGCCTAAATATGCATATTTTGGACTATTTTTAGGCCATAGTCAAAGGTGAAACATGCGGCACGAAACCGTGATCTGATTTTGGAGATGAGTTATTTGAAGTTAATTTAAATGTGATATTTTGAGTTAATTTAGCCGATTTCATGCTTAAGAATGTTCAATCTATAGGCCAGAAATGTGGAAAATGTGCTTAAATATGCATATTTCTGACTATTATTAGGTTGTAGTCAAAGGTGAAACATGCAGCACAAAACCGTGGTCTGATTTTGTTATTTTGTAGCTGTGCTGTTTTAAGTTGTTTTAAATGTGTTATTTCGAGTTCATTTAGCCAATTTCATGCTTGAAAATGCTTAATTTATAGGCCATACATTTTTTTAAATTTGCCTAAATATGCATATATTTGACTATTTCTAGGCCATAACAAAGGTGAAATATGCACCACAAAACCGTGATCTGATTTTGTAGAAGCGTTATTTTAAGTTAATTTATTATTTCGAGTTAATTTAGCCTATTTCAAGCTTAAAAATGTTCAATTTATAGGCCAGAAATGTGGAAAATGTGCTTAAATATGCATATTTCTGACTATTATTAGGCTGTAGTCAAAGGTGAAACATGCAGCACGAAACCGTGGTCTGATTTTGTTATTTTGTAGCTGTGCTGTTTTAAGTTGTTTTAAATGTGTTATTTCGAGTTCATTTAGCCAATTTCATGCTTGAAAATGCTTAATTTATAGGCCATACATTTTTTTAAATTTGCCTAAATATGCATACATTTGACTATTTCTAGGCCATAACAAAGGTGAAATATGCACCACAAAACCGTGATCTGATTTTGTAGAAGCGTTATTTTAAGTTAATTTATTATTTCGAGTTAATTTAGCCTATTTCAAGCTTAAAAATGTTCAATTTATAGGCCAGAAATGTGTCAAATTTGCTTAAATATATGGCCCTGCGATGAGGTGGCGACTTGTCCTGGGTGTACCCCGCCTTCCGCCCGAATGCGGCTGAGATAGGCTCCAGCACCCCCAGCAAACCCAAACGGGACAAGCGGTAGAAAATGGATGGATGGCTGCATATTTCTGACTGTTGTTAGGCCGTGGTCAAAGGTTAATAAACATGCAGCACGAAACCATGATTTAATTTTGTAGATGTTTTAATTTAAAATTTGTTATTTGAAGTTAAATGAGACATTTTTCATGCTTGAAAAGACTTAATTTATAAGCCAGAAATGTTTGAAATGTGCTCGTATTTTTACTCAACGCAAGTCAAAATTTTACAAGAAAAACTGAACATTTATGCAATATTATGATAAGAGTCGCAATTTTACAAGAAAAGGATAACATTTGGGCATTTTTATGAAAAGAGTTGTGAAGTGAAGTATATTTATATAGCGCTTTTCTCTAGTGACTCACAGCGCTTCACATAGTGAAACCCAATATCTAAGTTACATTTTTTAAAGCAGTGTGGGTGGCACTGGGAGCAGGTGGGTAAAGTGTCTTGCCCAAGGACACAACGGCATTGACTAGGATGGCGGAAGCGGGAATCGAACCTGCAACCCTCTAGTTGCTGGCACGGCCACTCTACCAACCGAGCTAAACCGGCCCAGTTGTGACTTTACTCGACAAAAGTCACAATTTTATAACAAAACTTAAAATGTTTTGGCAATAATATAATAATAATCGGAATTTCTCTTGTCTGACTTTGGAGCAATGTTCACGGACTCTGGTATTTGGCTCACTATTGGATGCAATGGTTTTCAATATTGGGACCATGGTCTCGGTCCTAACTTGTTCACCGCTCCTCATATGGAAGCTACTTTTTCTCATTGATGTCTCAAGTAAGGGGGAAATACAAGAACACACACATGCACACACACACACACGTTCTTGTATTTGTTGCCTTTTTAGACCTCCCCAAAAGGCCTGGGACCACCCTTTCTAGATATTTAAAGATTTGTATTTACAACATTAATGATATATACATACTATGTAAATATAAAAAAAGCTTGTTGCCAAACATGAGTTGGAATTTCACAAAAAAAACTTGGAATTTTGGCAGTATTATAATAAAAGTGGTAGTTTTACTCAACGCAAGTCAAAATTTTACAAAAAAAAATAAACATTTGTGCAATATTATGATAAAAGTTGGAATTTTACTCAATAACAGTCGCAGTTTTCGAAGAAAAACTTAAAAATTGGGCATTTTTATTAAAAAAATCCTGACTTTGAAGCAATGTTCACGGACTCTTGTATTTGGCTCACTATTGGATGCAATATTGGGACCTTGGTTTCGTTCCTAAGTTGTCCACCGCTCCTCATATGGAAGCTACTTTTCCTTGTTGATGTCTCAAGAAGGGTGAAAATACAAGAACAAGCACACACACACAGACACACACACACACACACACACACACACACACACACACACACTCGTTCTTGTATTTGTTACCTTTTTAGACCTCCCCAAAAGGCCTGGGACCACCCTTTCTAAATATATAAAGATTTGTTTTTACAACATTAATGATATATACATACTATGTAAATATTCCAAAAAAGCTTGTTGAGAAACATGAGTTGGAATTTCACAAAAAAAACTTGGAATTTTGTCAGTATTATGATAAAAGTCGTAGTTTTACTCAACGCAAGTCAAAATTTTACAAGAAAAACTGAACATTTGTTCAATATTATGATAAAAGTTGGAATTTTACTCAATAACAGTCGCAATTTTCCAAGAAAAACTTAAAAATTGGGCATTTTTATTTTAAAAAATCCTGACTTTGGAGCAATGTTTACGGACTCTGGTATTTGGCTCTCTATTAGATGCAATGGTTTTCCGTATTGGGACCATGATTTCGGTCCTAACTTGTTCACGGGTCCTCATATGGAAGCTACTGCTCCTTGTTGATGTCTCATGAAGGGTAGAAATACAAGAACACACACACACACACACACACACACACACACACACACACACACACACACACACACACACACACACACGTCCTTGTATTTGTTACCTTCTTTAGACCTCCAAAAAAATGCCTCGGACCACCCTTTCTAGTTATATAAATATTTGTTTTGACAACATTAATAATATGTACATACTGTGCATATTTTAAAAAAAGCTTGTTGTGAAACATGAGTTGGAATTTCACAAGTAAAAGGTCACAATTTCACAAGAAAAACTTGGAATTTTGTGCAGTATTACAATAAAAGTCGTATTTTTACTCAACGCAAGTCAAAATTTTACAAGAAAAACTGAACATTTATGCAATATTATGATAAGAGTCGCACTTTTTCAAGAAAAACATAACATTTTGGCATTTTTATGAAAAGAGTTGTAACTTTACTCAACAAAAGTCACAATTTTATAACAAAACTTTAAACATTTCGGCAATAATATAATAATAATCTGAATTTCTCTTGTCTGACTTTGGAGCAATGTTCACGGACTCTGGTATTTGGCTCACTATTGGATGCAATATTGGGACCATGGTTTCAGTCCTAATTTGTCCACCGCTCCTCATATGGAAGCTACTTTTCCTTGTTGATGTCTCAAGAAGGGTGAAAATACAAGAACACGCACACACACACACACACACACACACGCATTCTTGTTTTTGTTGTCTTTTTAGGCCTCCCCAAAAGGCCTGGGACCACCCTTTCTAGATATTTAAAGATTTGTATTTACAACATTAATGATATATACATACTATGTAAATATTAAAAAAGCTTGTTGCCAAACATGAGTTGGAATTTCACAAAAAAAACTTGGAATTTTGTCAGAATTATAATAAAAGTCGTAGTTTTACTCAACGCAAGTCAAAATTTTACAAGAAAAACTGAACATTTGTGCAATATTATGATAAAAGTTGGAATTTTACTCAATAACAGTCGCAGTTTTCCAAGAAAAGCTATAAATTTTGGCATTTTTATTTTAAAAAAATCCTCACTTTGGAGCAATGTTTACGGACTCTGGTATTTGGCTCTCTATTAGATGCAATGGTTTTCCGTATTGGGACTATGATTTCGGTCCTAACTTGTTCACGGGTCCTCATATGGAAGCTACTTTTCCTTGTTGATGTCTCAAGTAGGTGAGAAATACAAGAACACACACACGCACACACACACACACGTTCTTGTATTTGTTGCCTTTTTAGACCTCCCAAAAAGGCTTGGGACCACCCTTTCTAGATATTTAAAGATTTTTATTTACAACATTAATAATATATACAAACTATGCCTATATAAAAAAAAGCTTGTTGTGAAACATGAGTTGGAATTTCACAAGAAAAACTTGGAATTTTGTCAGTATTATAATAAAAGTGGTAGTTTTACTCAACGCAAGTCAAAATTTCACAAGAAAAACTGAACATTTGTGCAATAATATGATAAAAGTTAGAATTTTACTCAATAACAGTTGCAGTTTTCTAAAAAAAAGCTTAAAATCTTAGCATTTTTATTTTAAAAAATCCTGACTTTGGAGCAATGTTTACGGACTCTGGTATTTGGCTCTCTTTGAGATGCAATGGTTTTCCGTATTGGGACCATGATTTCGGTCCTAACTTGTTCACGGGTCCTCATATGGAAGCTACTGTTCCTTGTTGATGTCTCAAGTAGGTGAGAAATACAAGAACACACACACGCACACACACACACACCTTCTTGTATTTGTTGCCTTTTTAGACCTCCCAAAAAGGCTTGGGACCACCCTTTCTAGATATTTAAAGATTTTTATTTACAACATTAATAATATATACAAACTATGCCTATATAAAAAAAGCTTGTTGTGAAACATGAGTTGGAATTTCACAAGAAAAAGGTCACAATTTCACAAGAAAAACTTGGAATTTTGGCAGTATTATAATAAAAGTGGTAGTTTTACTCAACGCAAGTCAAAATTTTACAAAAAAACCTAAACATTTCTGCACTATTATGATAAAAGTTCGAATTTTACTCAATAACAGTCGCAGTTCTCCAAGAAAACCTATAAATCTTGGCATTTTTATTTTAAAAAAATCCTCACTTTGGAGCAATGTTCACGGACTCTGGTATTTGGCTCTCTATTAGATGCAATGGTTTTCTGTATTGGGACCATGATTTCGGTCCTAACTTGTTCACGGGTCCTCATATGGAAGCTACTGTTCCTTGTTGATGTCTCAAGTAGGTGAGAAATACAAGAACACACACACATGCACACACACACACACGTTCTTGTATTTGTTGCCTTTTTAGACCTCCCAAAAAGGCTTGGGACCACCCTTTCTAGATATTTAAAAGATTTTTATTTACAACATTAATAATATATACATACTATGTAAATATAAAAAAAGCTTGTTGTGAAACATGAGTTGGAATTTCACAAGAAAAAGGTCACAATTTCACAAGAAAAACTTGGAATTTTGTCAGTATTATAATAAAAGTTGTAGTTTTACTCAACGCAAGTCAAAATTTTACAAAAAAACTAAACATTTGTGCACTATTAGGATAAAAGTTAGAATTTTACTCAATAACAGTCGCAGTTTTCCAAGAAAACCTATAAATCTTGGCATTTTTATTTCTAAAAAATCCTCACTTTGGAGCAATGTTTACGGACTCTGGTATTTGGCTCTCTATTAGATGCAATGGTTTTCCGTATTGGGACCATGATTTCGGTCCTAACTTGTTCACGGGTCCTCATATGGAAGCTACTGTTCCTTGTTGATGCCTCAAGTAGGTGAGAAATACAAGAACACACACACACACACACACACACACACGTTCTTATATTTGTTGCCTTTTTAGACCTCCCAAAAAGGCTTGGGACCACCCTTTCTAGATATTTAAAGATTTTTATTTACAACATTAATAATATATACAAACTATGCCTATATAAAAAAATCTTGTTGTGAAACATGAGTTGGAATTTCACAAGAAAAACTTGGAATTTTGTCAGTATTATCATAAAAGTGGTAGTTTTACTCAACGCAAGTCAAAATTTCACAAGAAAAACTGAACATTTGTGCAATAATATGATAAAAGTTGGAATTTTACTCAATAACAGTTGCAGTTTTCTAAAAAAAAGCTTAAAATCTTGGCATTTTTATTTTTAAAAATCCTGACTTTGGAGCAATGTTTACGGACTCTGGTATTTGGCTCTCTATTAGATGTGATTATTTTCCCTATTGGGACCATGATTTCGGTCCTAACTTGTTCACGGGTCCTCACATGGAAGCTACTGTTCCTTGTTGATGTCTCAAGTAGGTGAGAAATACAAGAACACACACACACACGTTCTTGTATTTGTTGCCTTTTTAGGCCTCCCAAAAAGGCTTGGGACCACCCTTTCTAGATATTTAAAGATTTTTATTTACAACATTAATAATATATACAAACTATGCCTGTATAAAAAAAGCTTGTTGTGAAACATGAGTTGGAATTTCACAAGAAAAAGGTCACAATTTCACAAGAAAAACTTGGAATTTTGGCAGTATTATAATAAAAGTGGTAGTTTTACTCAACGCAAGTCAAAATTTCACAAGAAAAACTAAACATTTGTGCAATATTATGATAAAAGTTGGAATTTTACTCAATAACAGTTGCAGTTTTCTAAAAAAAATCTTAAAATCTTGGCATTTTTATTTTAAAAAATCCTGACTTTGGAGCAATGTTCACGGACTCTGGTATTTGGCTCTCTATTAGATGTGATTATTTTCCCTATTGGGACCATGGTTTCGGTCTTAACTTGTTCACGGGTCCTCACATGGAAGCTACTGTTCCTTGTTGATGTCTCAAGAAGGTGAGAAATACAAGAACACACACACAATATGTAACACATTAAATAAATGTATTAAAAAAAATAAAGCTACTTTGATGAGGAACCACTTTGTTAAATTACTTTTTGCACCCTGAGCACTAACACGCAGAGTTTGGGAAGCCCCGGGTACAGCAAATCATTAAGAGGAATTAACATCTCATTTGCATTTAAACATGAATAAAAATGAAACCCGCAATATAACATTTTTCTGGAATAAAAAAAAAAGGGGGGGGGGCAAAAACCGTCAAATCTCACATGAATAAAGAACCTTAAAGGCTGCAAATACATTCATATACCTTTTTTGTAATTGAACTCATTATGCAGATTTGGGCCTAATTAATAAATGTGCCCTGCAGTGCTGGTTTAAAATAAGACCGTTTCCTGTCAAGAAGTCGACTCCATGTAGAGTTTGTTCTTCTGCAGGGAACTTTACACGTGGATGGGCTCCACTCCTGCCCTTCCTCCCTGCTCGGGACACATTTACCCCCCCCAAAAAAAAATATGATGCATGTACGTGGATGAGGGGAAGGTGCACGACCCCCCCCCCCCCTCCTTCCCTCCGGCAGGTCCTGTGTGGGAAAACGGCGCCCCGCTGTGTGTTTGTGTGGGGGTCTGTGTTCCCCCCCCCCAGCCGACAGCCAACAGCTTCCAGCCGCATGTCAGCAATATGGGAAGCAGACCTCCTGTCCACGTGGATCAGGGGTGTCAAACTCAAATACAGAGGGGGCTAAAATGTAAAACCGAACAAAGCCGCGGGCCGAGGTTGAACAAATGAACCTTTTAATAGGGACCCAAACAAGTTTTGCATTGAATATTGAACAAGCAAGGCTTATATAACTTTATAGTGACATGCACACTCCAGTTTCAAATAATAAAAATAATCAAAAAATATCATTGGCATTTAAAATTTAAATAAAAAATTGAATGCCTCTTTTCGGCTGCGGGGTTGAGGTGGACGGGGTTTGGGGAGTTTGGCAGAGTTAGTACTGCAAGGGATTCTGGGTATTTGTTCTGTTGTGTCTATGTTGTGTTACAGTGCGAAATGTGTTTGTCATTCTTGTTTGGTGTGGGTTCACAGTGTGGCGCATATTTGTAACAGTGTTAAAGTTCTTTATACGGCCACCCTCAGTGTGACCTGTATGGCTGTTGACCAAGTATGCCTTGCATTCACTTGAGTGGGTGTGTAAGCCGCATATATTATGTGACAGGGACGGAAGAAAAGTGGACGTGGAGACAGGTTGTAGAAAACGCCAAAGGCAGTGCCTTTAAGGCCCACCCCTAATATTGTTGTCCGGGATGAAATTTGGGAGGGGCACTGTACTTTGGGAGTCTTCCGGGAAAATCGGGAGGGTTGGCAAGTAAGAGTATTAGCGGTGAGTGCGCTGTTACAGTGGCGGGCCAGCTCTAATGTTAATTTGACATTGCCTCAAGACCCAAATTTGGCCCACGGGCCAGAGTTTGACACCCATGATGTGGATGCATAATGGGGGACCCACCACCTGAGGTGAGATCAAACCCACAGAATAGTCCTCTTTCGTCGGCTCGTTTTGCACCCTCTTTGTCTCAGATATGAGGATGGAGGATAGCAGAAAAGTCAGTGTAAAAGTTGAAGGAAAAAAAAAAACCACACGCTTTTGGTTCATTGGTTTACAACCTTCACGCGCCACGGCGTTATTGCGCAATCCGCCGAGGTTCCAACACAGTCATAATAATAAACATAATAATAGATTTTATTTGTAAAACGCCACTTCACATCGAGCCAACAACCTCAAAGTGCTACAGTGTATCAAAAAATAAATAAAAAGATAATAAAAATAAAAAGTAGAAGTTATTTTTTTTTACGTAGCGCTTTTCTCAAGTGACTCAAAGCGCTTTACATTGTGAAACCCAATATCTAAGTTACATTTTTTTTTTTTTTTTAACCAGTGTGGGTGGAACTGGGAGCAGGTGGGTAAAGTGTCTTGCCCAAGGACACAACAGCAGTTACGAGGATGGCGGAAGCGGGGATCGAACCCGCAACCCTGTAGTTGCTGGCACTGCCGCTCTACCCACCAAGCTATACCACCCCACGAACAGCCTAATAGCTACAAGTAATAAGCATATATCTAAAAAAAAGTTTCGTTTTTTTTTAAAAGAAGGGTTTTTAAGCCTTTTTTAAAAGCATCCACAGTCTGTTGTGCCCTCAGGTGGTCAGGGAGAGCGTCCCACAGTCTGGGTGTAACGTCTCGTTGGCATCGTGGTGAAGAGTTGTTCTCTCGTGGGTGCAGCGGAGGATGGAACACACCGGGAAGGTAAGAAATTATGATTTATTTATATTACAGAACAGAATAGGAACAGAAAACACTTGAACAAAGGCACTAAAGACAAAACCAACCGAACTAGCTACGATAAATTACGTTAAAATTCACCTGCCAAACCAGTTAAAACGACTTGGCAGGCCACATTAATGATGTGGCGGATCTTATAAAATGATGTGGCAGACCGCATAAAATGACTTGGTGGACCACTTTATGTGGCGGGCCTTTTAAAAGTTTTCGGCAGACCACATAAAATAATCTGGCGCGGGAATATAAATGATGTGGCGGGCAACAATAAATGGTGTGGCGAGCCTTATAAAATGACGTGGTGGACAATGTAAAAATGATGTGGCGGACACATACAAGTAAGGTAGCGGGCCACAATAAATGATGTGGCGGACCACATAAAAAATTACGTGGTAGGCCACTTTAATTGACGTGGCCGACCTTATAAGATTTTGTGGCGATTTGGTAGACCACATAAATTAATGTGGTGGGCCACAATAAATGATTTTGAGGGCCAGGTGAGGCCCCTTGGCTTTGAGTTTGACCAAGTGTAAAAAATAAGTTTGAACTTCCCATGTGTTTGACAATTTCACTGATTGGCTGGCATGTGTAATGTGAAATATAATATTCCACACAGTCATATGCATGTTAGTGAGGTGTGTGGTGGTCAAATATAATATTCCATGTACAAACCCCGTTTCCATATGAGTTGGGAAATTGTGTTAGATGTAAATATAAACAGAATACAATGATTTGCAAATCCTTTTCAAGCCATATTCAGTTGAATGTGCTACAAAGACAACATATTTCATGTTCAAACTCATAAACATTACTTTTTTTTGCAAATAATAATCAACTTAGAATTTCATGGCTGCCACACGTGCCAAAGTAGTTGGGAAAGGGCATGTTCACCACTGTGTTACATCACCTTTTCTTTTAACAACACTCAATAAACGTTTGGGAACTGAGGAAACTAATTGTTGAAGCTTTGAAAGTGGAATTCTTTCCCATTCTTGTTTTATGTAGAGCTTCAGTCCTTCAACAGTCCGGGGTCTCCGCTGTCGTATTTTATGCTTCATAATGTGCCACAAATTTGCAATGGGAGACAGGTCTGGACAGCAGGCGGGCCAGGAAAGTACCCGCACTTTTTTACTACGAAGCCACGCTGTTGTAACACATGGCTTGGCATTGTCTTGCTGAAATAAGCAGGGGCATCCATTAAAACGTTGCTTGCATGACAACATATGTTGCTCCAAAACCTGTATGGACCTTTCCGCATTGATGGTGCCTTCACAGATGTGTAAGTTACCCATGCCTTGGGCACTAATACACCCCCATACCATCACACATGTGTAAGTTACCCATGCCTTGGGCACTAATACACCCCCATACCATCACAGATGCTGGCTTTCGAACTTTGCGCCAATAACAATCCGGGTGGTTATTTTCCTCTTTGTTCCAG
>NC_084618.1:78708346-78713346 GCF_033978795.1 Nerophis ophidion
CTGTGTTGGATCCATTATGGATTGAACTTTCACAGTATCATGTTAGACCCGCTCGACATCCATTGCTTTCCTCCTCTCCAAGGTTCTCATAGTCATCATTGTCACCGACGTCCCACTGGGTGTGAGTTTTCCTTGCCCTTATGTGGGCCTACCGAGGATGTCGTGGTGGTTTGTGCAGCCCTTTGAGACACTAGTGATTTAGGGCTATATAAGTAAACATTGATTGATTGATTGATTGGGTATAAAAGCAGCTTCCATGAAATCTAAGTAATTCGCAAACAAGGATGGGGTGAGGGTCACCACTTTGTAAGTAAATTGTCGAACAGTTTTAGAACAACGAGCCATTGCAAGGAATTTAGGGATTTTACCATCTGCGGTCCGTAAAATCATCAAAAGGTTCAGAGAATCTGGAGAAATCACTGCACGTAAGTGTTGATATTATGGACCTTTGACCCCTCAGGCGGTACTGCATCAAAAACTGACATCAGTGTGTAAATGATATCACCACATGGGCTCAGGAACACTTCATAAAACCACTGTCAGTAACTACAGTTGGTCGCTACATCTGTAAGTGCAAGTTAAAACTCTACTATGCAAAGCAAAACCCATTTATCAACAATACCCAGAAACACCGCCGGCTTTGCTGGGCCCGAGATCATCTAAGATGGACTGATGCAGAGTGGAAAAGTGTTCTGAGGTCTGATGAGTCCACATTTCAAATTATATTTGGAAACTGTGGACGTGGTGTCCTCTGGAACAAAGAGGAAAATAACCACCCGGATTGTTATCGGCGCAAAGTTCGAAAGCCAGCATCTGTGATGGTATGGGGGTGTATTAGTGCCCAAGGCATGGGTAACTTACACATGTGTGATGGTATGGGGGTGTATTAGTGAACAAGACATGGGTAACTTACACATGTGTGATGGTATGGGGGTGTATTAGTGAACAAGACATGGGTAACTTACACATGTGTGATGGTATGGGGGTGTATTAGTGAACAAGACATGGGTAACTTACACATGTGTGATGGTATGGGGGTGTATTAGTGAACAAGACATGGGTAACTTACACATCTGTGATGGTATGGGGGTGTATTAGTGAACAAGACATGACTAACTTACACATGTGTGATGGTATGGGGGTGTATTAGTGAACAAGACATGACTAACTTACACATGTGTGATGGTATGGGGGTGTATTAGTGAACAAGACATGACTAACTTACACATGTGTGATGGTATGGGGGTGTATTAGTGCCCAAGGCATGGGTAACTTACACATCTGTGAAGGCACCATTAATGCTGAATGATCCATACAGGTTTTGGAGCAACATATGTTGTCATCCATGCAACGTTATCATGGACGCCCCTACTTATTTCAGCAAGACAATGCCAAGCCACGTGTTACAACAGCGTGGCTTCGTAGTAAAAGAGTGCGGGTACTTTCCTGGCCCGCCTGCAGTCCATACCTGTCTCCCATCGAAAATAGTTGGCACATTATGAAGCATAAAATACGACGACAGAGACCCCGGACTGTTGAAGGACTGAAGCTCGACATAAAACAAGAATGGGAAAGAATTCCACTTTCAAAGCTTCAACAATTAGTTTCCTCAGTTCCCAAACGTTTATTGAGTGTTGTTAAAAAAAAAGGTGATGTAACACAGTGGTGAACATGCCCTTTCCCAACTACTTTGGCACGTGTTGCAGCCATGAAATTCTAAGTTAATTATTATTTGCAAAAACAAATTAAGTTTATCAGTTTGAACATGAAATATGTTGTCTTTGTAGCATATTCAACTGAATATGGCTTGAAAATGATTTGCAAATCATTGTATTCTGTTTATATTTACATCTAACACAATTTCCCAACTCATATGGAAACAGGGTTTGTAATTCATAAATAAAAACAGAATACATCCATCCATCTTCTTCCGCTTATCTGAGATCGAGTCATGGGGGCAGCAGCCTAAGCAGGGAAGTCCAGACTTCCCTCTCCCCAGCCGCTTCGTCCAGCTCTTCCCGGGGGATCTCGAGGCGTTCCCAGGCCAGCCGGGAGACATAGTCTTCCGAGAGGATCTCGAAGTAAAACAGAATACAATAATTTGCAAATCCTTTTCATTCTATATTCAATTAAAAAGACTGCAAAGCCAAGATATTTAACATTCGAACTGGAAAACTTTGTTATTTTTTTGTGCAAATATTAGCCCATGTGGAATGGAATGCCTGCAACAGGTTTCAAAAAAGCTGGCACAAGTGGCAAAATGGACTGAGAAAGTTGAGGAATGCTCACCCAACACTTATTCGGAACATCCCACAGGTGAACAGGCCATGATTGGGTAATAAAAAGCAGCTTCCATGAAAAGCTCAGTCATTCACAAACAAGGACGGGGGCGAGGGTCACCGCTTTGTGAACAAATGCGTGAGCAAATAGTCAAAAAGTTTAAGAAGAATATTTCTCAACGAGCTATTGCAAGGAGTTTAATGATTTCACCATCTACAGTCCGCACTATCATCAAAAGGTTCAGAGAATCTGGAGAAATCACTGCACGTAAGCGGTGATGTTACGGACCTTTGATCCCTCAGGCGGTACTGCATGAAAAACGACGTCAGTGTGTAAAGGATATCACCACATGGGCTCGGGAACACTTCTGAAAACCACTGTCTTTTAAATAACTGACTAACTGTCACTACAGTTTGTCGCTACATCTGTAAGTGCCAGTTAAAACTCTACTGTGCAAAGCGAAAGCCATTTATCAACAACACCCAGTTATTACATGTAGAAAGATGCCTAGAGGGCGCTAACTTTTCAATGTATTTTTACACAGTAGATCCCGCCCTCTGCAGGCTTTTAGGACGTAACTAGGGACGGCGTGGCGCAGTGGAATAGTGGCTGTGCGCAACCCGAGGGTCCCTGGTTCAAATCCCACCTAGTACCAACCTCGTCACGTCCGTTGTGTCCTGAGCAAAACACTTCACCCTTGCTCCTGATGGGTACTGGTTGGCGCCTTGCATGGCAGCTCCCTCCATCAGTGTCCGAATGTGTGTGTGAATGGGTAAATGAGGAAGTAGTGTCAAAGCGCTTTGAGTACCTTGAAGGTAGAAAAGCGCTATACAAGTACAACCCATTTATCATTTATTTATAACTACGTACGTACTTAACACATGCACGAAGAAGAAGAAGAACAACGCCTATGTGCAATAACTGCTATCATGGCCGAAGCTCCAAAACAACCAAAGAAACAAAAAGTTTTTTTTGAGTAGGCAAAACAAGAAAAAACAGAGCATATCCGTATAAAAGGACAGTGAAGGATCAAATTGCCCCAGTTTTCACTCGCTGGAGTGAGCTCAGAGATGAGAAATTTCAGACCGATGCTGCCTCAGGTCTGTTACTGCTGGTCTATTAAGTAACTTTTGATGCTCAAATGCTAATGCTCATGTTAGCTATCGGAAATTTGACTGCAGTTTGTTGGTTGGCTCTTGTATGTGTGCACCCATTCTCTGTGTGTACGTTTTTGACGAGACAGGGACCACCATAAATACCAACCAGTTACACAGACTTAGTAACTGTGGAACATGGAGACAGTTTTAGCACATTTATGTTCTGTAAACCACTAATGGTGACATAAAGTAGCTAACGGTGTTCTTGTTGTAGTGTTTGCTTGGAAAAATGTAACTGAGCAAGTTGCAAACAGCACTTTTAAGTGTGTTTTATTACGTTCTTTTGGGGCTACAAATCGTTTTGTGGTTACACACAGTTTTTTTGTTTCAATTTCTTTTTTTTGTTTCAATTCGTTTTTATGTTAAAAATCTTCTTTTGTTTTCAAAAATATTTTTGGGGTTCCAAATATATTTTGTTTCGATTACAAGTAGTTTGTTTTTTTCCTTTCAATTATTTTTTGGTTACAAATTTAATTTTTGGTATATATTATTTGTTTTTCGTTGCATATTGTTGTTATGATTCTAAATCTATTTTTTTTGTTTCAATTTATATTTTATGTAACACACTTTTCTGGTTCGTCAGAAAAATTTATTTTTTGATAATACTTTTTTTTGTTTTTCTTTCAAATTGTTTTTGTTTACAAAATATTGTTTTTGGTAGAATTTTTTTATTTTTTAGTTTCTTTTGGTTTAATCGTTTTTTAATGATTTCAAATCTTTTTTTGCTTGCAAATTTTATTTTTTTTATGTTTTACTTTTTTTTATGGATAATAATTTTTTATGTTACAAATATTTTTGGGTGAATTCTTAGGGTTTTTATTTTGGTTACAATTTTTTTTTTTTTTTTCAAATTTTATTTTACAAATCTTTTTTGTTGTCAATTGTTTTTCCGATTATATATGTATTTTTTTTTTTACTTTCAAATAGTTTTTTGTAGAATGTTTTACTGTTTAGGTTTTTTTTATTAATTACAAATCGGGTTTTTTTTTCGCTTGCAAATCGTATTTTTTTATATTTACAATTTTTTGGAGTGGTGGGGTTACACATCATTTTTATGTGCCAAATGTTTTTAAAAGTATTTTTTATGTTCCAAATATTTTTTTTTTCTTGATTAGACCTTTTTTTATATTTTTTTATTCTAAATGTTTTTTTGGTTGGAAATATTTTTGGGGGGTTGAATTTGTATGTTTTTTTTTGTTACCAAACGTTTTTATGATTTCAAATCTTTTTTGGGGGAAGTTTTTTTTTAATGTTTCAATTTTTTTTTATGTTACAAATCATTTTGTTTTCAGAAATAGTTTCTTGGACCCGATTATTATTATTATTTTTTTTGATAATACATTTTTATTTTTTCTTTCAAATGGTTTTTGGTTACAAATATTGTTTTTGGTATTATTTTTTGGTTACATATAGTTTTTTATGATTTAGAATATTTTTTGGCCTCCAAATCATATTTTCTTAAATATTTTACTTTTTAAAAAAATGTAAAATCTTTTTATTGTCACAAATATTTTTTTTTCTTTTTTTCAAAATATTTTTTGGATTACGAAAAATTATTTTGGT
>NC_084618.1:78718346-78791513 GCF_033978795.1 Nerophis ophidion
TTGTTAATGTAATTTGAATTATTTTTATACGAATGAATGTTGTTTATTTTCTCTTCTTTCGGACTTTTGGTGAGAAGGTATCACTCCGCCAGAAAGTAGAGACCTGTGTATGTGTTTCGTGTTTCCAACACAGGTGGCCAATTAATGATGAAACGACGTAATGGTGGAGTGTCTTTAATTAAAAAACAAACACACAACGCAGAATAAGACTCACTACATAGGCATGAAACAGAGTGGTCATAAACAGGGTGATGACGTCAGAACGACCAACTGAAAAACCAGGCTTAAATAATAATGACGTAATTCAAACAGGTGCATGAGTCCAACACGTGAGACAGGTGAAACTAATGGTGACAAAACAAGGGGGTGAAAAACAAAACAGGAACTAATGGAGTCTTGAAGTAACAGAACATAACTAAATAAAACATGATCACAAGACGTGACATCAATAATGCGGCCGTTAAATAGGTCAGCCATTCATGTCCGTGAAACAGATGTGGGGGGATCCCGCGTTACGTTGATAAAACATGAGGACGCATAATCAATAGGCATGTAAAGAAACAATTATGTGTTGAGTTTGGTGTGCTGTAATTGTTTTATGACCACGACGACGACGTCTCAGGTGTGGCTCTAAAAGCCAGTCAACCCAGTAAGTGCGCGGGTCGTAGGTGGGCCGCCACCTTGCCGCGTCTTCGCTGACCCGTGTCGGACGGCGCGGCGCGTGGGTCGGCGCGCCCGCACAACCCTGTGACGAGCGCGCAGGCAAAACTCTGTTGTGGTTATTACGGCCGCCATTAGCGTGACAAACTGCGGTGTGCTTTGATTAAGCAAAGAGGCCACGACAAACTTTCTGCATATTTGACATTTTGGAGCAAGTAACGATGATATCGGTGTCAATGAATCATCAGTTCATTACAAAAATATACTTTTTTAAACGTTTTAAGCCTATTTTTATAAGGATGAGCTACCACACAGGTTGCTAGTGGCTAACTCCATTCATCCATTTTTTTCCGCTTATCCGAGGTCGGGTCGCGGGGGCAGCAGCCTAAGCAGTGAGGCCAAGACTCTCCTCTCCCTAGCCACTTAGTCCAGCTCCTCCCGGGGGATCCCGAGGCGTTCCCAGACCAGCCGGGAGACATAGTCTTCTCAACGTGTCCTGGGTCTTCCCCGTGGCCTCCTACCAGTTGGACGTGCCCTAAACACCTCCCTAGGGAGGCGTTCGGGTGGCATCCTGACCAGATGCCCGAACCACCTCATCTGGCTCCTCTTGATGTGGAGGAGCAGCGGCTTTACTTTGAGTTCCTCCCGGATGGCAGAGCTTCTCACCCTATCTCTAAGGGAGAGACCCGCCACACAGCGGAGGAAACTCATTTGGGCCGCTTGTACCCGTGATCTTATCCTTTCGGTCATGACCCAAAGCTCATGACCATAGGTGAGGATGGGAACGTAGATCGACCGGTAAATTGAGAGCTTTGCCTTCCGGCTCAGCTCCTTCTTCACCACAACGGATCGGTACAACGTCCGCATTACTGAAGACGCCGCACCGATCCGCCTGTCGATCTCACGATCTGTTCCTCCCTCACTCGTGAACAAGACTCCGAGGTACTTGAACTCCTCCACTTGGGGCAAGATCTCCTCCCCAACCTGGAGATGGCACTCCACCCTTTCCCGGGCGAGAACCATGGACTTTGACTTGGAGGTGCCGATTCTCATCCCAGTCGCTTCACACTCAGCTGCGAACCGCGGCTGACTGTTTATCTCAATACACTCCCTACGCCAAATAGTCCTCCGTTGCGGCAACTTAACTACGATTTTTACAGGTCACTAGAAGAAGGTAAGCATGTTACAAACAGGAAAATCAAGCTGAAGCAGGCAAGCTAATTGCTAAGCTAGCCGCTAAACTAGCTTGAAACAATACAAGAAATAAGTCACCGCGTCCCTGCACGTTGGTTCATTGCGTCACATGCCACTATTTGGCCTTGCTTTTAACTCATTCAACCGAAGGCCGAATGTGGCTTTTTTTTGCCATATTCGGCCGAATATATTCGGTTACCGATTATTCGGTGCATCCCAAATATATAAATATACATATATATATATATATATATATTTTCCAGCATGTAAACATCGGCTTGTTCTAGGTGGCTAGCAATGCAGCTAATGGGAGCAATCAATTTTACCTTTAAATCACTTTACAATCACTTTACATTCAAAAACTGTCACCAATACTTCATTTACGTTCCGTAACCTGTATAAGAACCAACATTGTTATTGTAAAAGCAAACACTGAGGAACTATTGTTCTAGCATAGTAACACATTGGCGTAAAAAATAACTATGGCCATAGATAAGCTGGCTTGTCCGTCAGCAGGAAATGTGTTTGGGATTATAAGGCAAAACACTGCGATTAGACACCATTTTTGTACTGACTGAAAAACATGAACAATCTTATTACAGTATCTATAAAGTATTAGCCCACATTTCATGTTTTGTTTGTACAGAGCTAGCCAGAAAGTGTATGCACTGTATTTTATGACACACATGACATGATCGATATAAAGACTCACTCGATGGACAGTTGTGCGTTTGGTTCAGCAGGCCGGGGACAATTTTCCCGGTTTATTTGGGTAAGCACTCCATTTATGTAAAAATAGCATGGCTTCACCTTACACATTCTTCAGCTTCAATTTTTCACCTCATTCTCTCGGCTTCTGTCTGCTCCAACGTTCCGTTCTTCCTTTTTGCTCGCTTCTAGAAGCAGTAGTTCATCCTCCGTATATTCAGCTTCAAAAAGATAAAGTTGTGAACCCTCATTTGTCCAAAAATAGTCAGCTCGGTTGTTTGCTACTGAGTCTGCTATGACTAAAACACACTTGTGTTTTGTATCCGGAAGTAGGAACAAACTGGAACATAGGGTAAATATTGAACATATTACAAACCCCGTTTCCATATGAGTTGGGAAATTGTGTTAGATGTAAATATAAACGGAATACAATGATTTGCAAATCCTTTTCAACCCATATTCAGTTGAATATGCTACGAAGGCATGTTTGATGTTCAAACTGATAGTTTTTTTATTTTTCGGCAAATAATCATTAACTTTAGAATTTGATGCAAGCAACGTGACAAAGAAGTTGGGAAAGAAGGCAATAAATACTGATAAAGTTGAGGAATGCTCATCAAACACTTATTCGGAATATCTCACAGAGCAAAACAGTTTGATACGCAGCCAAACAGTTATAAAAAAAACTTTGTATTGAACACTATGTATTAAGAAATAAAAGCTATAATAAAACAAAACATAAAAATATCCATTTTGCACACCACAAACAAGATCACAGTAATCGCATAAAACAGCATAAGTCCATAACAGAATAAAATAGTGGAAATATTTTTAAAATTCCACAGTTCTGAATCTTTGGGCACCACACCGTTTGATTCGATTCAATTCTTGGGGGTAATTATTCGATTCAGAATCGATACTCTATTCAAAATCAATACTTTTTATAATAACATTGGGTGGCAGTTCTATGATGAACGACTACTCTCCTTCATAAAATAGAAAAACAACTCTGATAATTATTTATATTACTTAAAAAAATGGTTTTGTTGAATACAATCCTACCAAAACATTAAATCAAGTAAAAAAAAAATAATGTAATTTTGTATTACATTTTTTTGAATCGATTAGGAATCATTACAAATAACAATCGCGATTATTTAGAATTTTTTTTTTTTTTTTTTGACACCCCCTAATATCCTTGCAGATCAATATCGGCATCGGCCAATACTCAAGGCTCCAATATGTCGGAAGTAAAAATGTTTTATCGGGACACCCTTACTAAATGAATTAGTCTTAGTAGTATGTATGTGGACGAATATAAGATAAATACAAACACAGATTATTTGTTATTGCTAATAGAGTAAGTTGCATTATGATAAATTAAATATGTATAAATTAAAATTGACGTTTCCTTACAAAATGGTGTCACCTTTACTGGCCTAAAAGGTAAATCGCAGCCTTTGTATTTGAAATGGTTGTTTGTATGTATTTAGTTTATATATATATATATATATATATATTTTTTTTTTATTTTATTTTTTTTTTTTATTTATTTATTTCAGATGCAACAAACCAATAATACTCATCACATAAAGTATGTAATTTCTTTTTTTTCCCGGCCACAACAAACCAAAAGTATTTGACATTTTTAATTGTAGAGTATACTACTTACCGTAATTTTTAATATTTTTTTTTGTACGCAAAAAAACAAAGGTAATCATGATTTTTATTTGTAGAGAAAACTATATAATCCATATATATATATATATATATATATATATATATATATATATATATATGGATTATGTATAAATGGTGTCGCCACCTACTGACCTAAAAGGTCAATCGCAGCCTTTGTATTTGAAAGGATTGCGCCGCCCCTGCTTATGGCTCAAACCTTCAACTCCAATTTGCTTTATTTGCTGAGGGAAACACCTCAGAGTTTTTTCCGAACTCGATCATTTGGCGGTAAAAATGCTAATTGCCAGGAGGCACTGACCTCCAAGGGCGTCGGCCCGCTGTCGCCACTTAATGGCCCGAGCGCTAAACACTCGCTCAATGTTGTCGCGCTTTTGTCTTCATTCATATCCCGATGAAGTTCTCGGAGGCCCACGCTGATCAATCACGGCGGGGCTCCAGCTGTTCGCCACTCTTTGGCCCGACTTCAACAGCCGGCCTTACAAATTGTCCCTGAATGGCGTCGAGCAAGAACCCTTTTGTCGTCCCACCCCCCGCCTCCCCCCGACAAACCCACCCAGACGCATGCCTCCTTGCTGCCTTCTGCTCCGCCTGCTCGCTATCAGATGGCCTGCTTTGCATTCTGGCACGGCTCGTCGGGACGCGTTTTATCTCGCCGCTGGAAGCGTGGCCCAGCACGCATCCAGCGGGCTTTTATCGCTGTGGCCTGTGTCCAAACTGCTCGCTGCACTTTGCTGTAGAATGGAATTATTATGCTAAACTCTGCACTTCCTAGTCAGGCCTCTGCCTTTTCGAAAGGACCGCGATGATGATGATGATGTCTGTTGTTGAAGACTAATGCGGTGTTTCTGGCCTGCAATCAGGGAACTGCTGTGCACGAGGCCATAAAAGTAGGAAATGTGTGAATTATTATTTGCTCTAGCGGTGAGAGGTTTGTGTCGGGAAGGCAAGAGCATGTGTGTGGTCATGTTGAAGAAAGGTCTGTGCAGGATTTTCTTTTTCTTTTGTCTATTAATGACTGGCTGCACTACAATGCAAACATTTTTTATAATTTGAAAAACTTAAAGCTTCCTAAAGTGCATATATGATTTTATCTTAATTGTGCAGTGTGTCACTCTACAATTAAAAATTATGAGTATTTTTGGTTTATTATGTCTAAAATAAAAAAAACAGAAAATAAAATATATAGAAAATAACATACATATATATATATAAATATAATATATATATATATATATACATAAAAAATAAAATTGATTGAAAAAAAACTGAAAATAGAATAAATAGAAAATAACAAACGTGTGTATATATATATATATATATATACGTGTGTGTGTTTAATTTCTATTTATTCTATTTTTTGTTTGTTTTTTATTTTAGACAAAACAAACCAAAAATACTCATCAATTTTTAATTTTAGAGGGCACTACAAATTCTTTTATTTTATTTTATTTTTTGAATTTTTTTTTTTTAGACACACCAAACCAAAAGTACTGATAATTTTTAAGCCTAGAGTATACTACACAATACGTATTTCATTATTTTGGATACTACAAAATGACTTTTTTAATTTTATTATATAATATCCATCCATTGTCTACCGCGTATTCCCTTCTGGGTTGCGGGGGGTGCTGGAGCCTATCTCAGCTGCCTTCGGGCGGAAGGCAGAGTACACCCTGGACAAGTCGCCACCTCAGCGCAGGATATAATCCATATATATATATATAATATATATATATCTTTATAGTGCTCATTACGTTAATAGTAGAGTGTGTGTGTGTGTATAAATATATATATATATATATATGTGGATTATGTAGTATTTATATATATATATATGTGTATATATATGTGGATTATGTAGTATTTATATATATACATATATATATATGTGTATATAAACTACATATATTTTTATATATATATATACTTTGTGTATATATATATTTATATATAAACTACATAATATACATATCAGGGATGTGGGAAAAAATGTATTCCAATACAAATCGAATCGAATACGTTGTGCAATTCATAATCGATTCTCATTTTTAAAATTTTTAATTTAATTTTTTTTATTTTATTTTTTTTTATCAATCCAACATACCACTACACAGCAATACCATAACAATGCAATCCAATTCCAAAAGCAAAGCTGAGCCAGCAACACTCAGAACTGCAATAAACAGAGCAATTGAGAGGAGACACAAACACCACACAGAACAAACCAAAAGTAGTGAAACCAAAATGAATATTATCAACAACAGTATCAATATTAGTTATAATTTCAGCATATCAGTGATTTAAAAACCCTCATTGACATTATCATTAGACATTTATAAAAAAAATTAAAAAAAGAAAAATATTGTCACAGTGGCTTACACTTGCATCGCATCTCATAAGCTGGACAACACACTGTGTCCAATGTTTTCACAAAGATAAAATAAGTCATATTTTTGGTTTGTTTAATAGTTAAAACAGCCCTAATATATATATATATACACACATACATACATACACTATTGTTTTGTTGCATCCGAAATAAACAAAACAATATGTATTGTGTAGTATACCCTACTTCTGGTTTGTTGTGTCCAAAATAGATAATCAAAAAAAAGTACTCATGATTTGTAATTGTAGAGAAAACTACAAAATTTATATAATCCATATTTATATAAGTGTGTGTGTATGTATGTGTGTGTATATATACTGTATATATATATATATATATATATATATATATATATATATATATATATATATATATATATATATATATATATATATATATGATAAAGTGAAGCTGCAAACTTTGAAGCGTGGTATGGCAGTGGATGCCTCTATCAGAGATATGTTTATTGTGTTCAAAATATGGACAATGTATTCATTATAAATATTCTAAATTATTTATATAATATATCATATAAAATAAAACATTTTAAGGCTGGGCTTCACGGTGGCAGAGGGGTTATTGTGTCTGCCTCACAATAAGAAGTTCCTGCAGTCCTGGGTTCAAATCCAAGCTCGGGATCTTTCTGTGTGGAGTTTGCATGTTCTCCCCGTGAATGCGTGGGTTCCCTCCGGGTACTCCGGCTTCCTCCCACCTCCAAAGACATGCACCTGGGGATAGGTTGATTGGCAACACTAAATGGTCCCTAGTGTGTGAATGTGAGTGTGAATGTTGTCTGTCTATCTGTGTTGGCCCTGCGATGAGGTGGCGACTTGTCCAGGATGTACCCCGCCTTCCGCCCGATTGTAGCTGAGATTGGTGCCAGCGCCCTCCGCGACCCCAAAAGGGAATAAGCGGTAGAAAATGGATATTTAAAAGCTAATAAGATATGGTTCCGTAATACAATAGGTTGAGCGGCACATTTCACTGAAATTTTAAGATATTTCGATTTCCCATTAGTGCAAAGAACAGAAGTGAGGCTAATAATCTCCATAGTTCCACCTTTTCTATATTCATGCACATTTGTTCTTGACAAAATTAATCTGATAAAATTCAATTGCAACTTGTATCGGTGGGAAATGCTCAATGCCCGCGTGGATTTATCCTGAGGGGATTGTGCAGACCCGGCAGGCTCTAAAGTGTTTGTGTTAAAACTGCAAATCTTGTCCAAAAGCTCAGGAACGAATCAAAGAATTGCGGCGAGGTCCTGATTGGGGTCAACGTTACACGGATACACTTTGACGGCGCCACGTCGTGATTTATGAGCGGGCCAGCTGCACATATTGTTATTATTATGAAACAGCTTTATTACTTTCAGTGTGACAAGCTCCGACCAAACTACACCTAATTTGCTTCAGTGGAGAACATTCTCTCTGCATAATTGGGACCTTCGCCAAGTCCGCCATCAAGACGTCGCCGCGCGCTTTGAACATCATCAAAAAGTTATTTGTCCCGATAAGAACAAGTGCGGCGTTTGCGCTAAACTAAACAGGAACGTTCTTAGCGTGTAATGGGAGGGAGACAAAATGGTTTCTCTTGCCATTATTGGCTCCATTTCTTCCCAACATTCCTTTCCCGGCGATCAATTAGACCTCAATGGACGGCTTGCTGTTCTGCGCTGGCGGCGAGATGACCAACGTGTTGCGCCGCGGTTTGGCGGCAACATGTTTAAAAAAAGCTGGCACAACCGGCAAAAAAGAAGGAATTGCAAGGAATTTAGGGATTTCACCATCTAAAGTCCGTAATATCATCAGAAGTTTTAGAGAATCTAGAGAAATTACTGCAGGTAAGCGATGATATTACGGACCTTTTGATCCCGCAGGCGGTACTGGATCAAAAAGCGACATCAGTGTGTAAAGGATATCACCACATAGGCTTACCACTGTCAGTAACTCCAGTTGGTCGCTATATCTGCAAGTGGAGCTTAAAAGGCCGCACCCGAAAACTAAAATGGCTCGACCCAGAACGTTGCAACATGCAACAACACAATATGAAATGTCGACAACACGAATTGTCGCGGCACCGAACGTTGCAAAACAAAAGCCTGCAACAGCTGCGACACCCAACAAAGCAACATGAAATATTGCGACCCAAATTGAGAAACATTGTAACACAAAACGACATCAACACGAAACGTTGTAACACAAATTGCTACATGAACATTTCCGAACAATTTAGGTCCGGCTAGCTCAGTCAGTAGAGCATGAGACTCTTAATCTCAGGGTCGTGGGTTTGAGCCCCATGCTGGTTGGTAGAATTTTGCGTAGAAAACTCAACACAAGACAGTGATACACACCAAGTAAATCAAAAATAAATATTGTAACAATGTTCGAGTTCACATTCTTCTGCTAAACTCACTTAATTAATTATATTTTTCTTTTCGTACAGTAATAATTAAAAAAAAAAACGCATATGTAACTAAGAAACGCCGCAACACGTAATAACGTGACATGAAACGCAACAAACTTAAACACCAACAGAACAAAACGCTGCATACGAAAACTAAAATGGCTCAACCCAAAACGCTGCAACATGAAACAACGCAACATGAATTGCCGACAACACGAAATGTTGCAAGCAGAAATGTTGCAACAGCTGTGACACCAAATGGTGCAACATGCAATAGCGCGACCCAAATCATGAAACACTGTAACACAAAATGCCAACAACACGAAATGTTGCGACACAAAATGCTACATGAACATTTTTGTGCGGTATCAGTCAATTTTCAAGGTGACCAATGCGGGACCGGCTAGCTCAGTCGGTAGAGCATGAGATTCTTAATCTCAGGGTTGTGGGTTCGAGCCCCACGTTGGGTGCTTCAATTTTGAGAAGAAAATTCCACACGAGACAGTGCTACACTTCAAGTAAATCAATAAGAAAAACTGTAAGTGTTCGAGTTCACATTCTTCTGCTAAACTCACTTAATTAATCATTATTTTTCTTCTCGTACAGTAATAATAAATAAAAAATGCATATATAACTAAGAAACGCCGCAACACGTAGTAACGTGACATGAAACGCAACAAACTTAAACACCAACAGCACAAAACGCTGCACCCGAAAACTAGAATGGCTCAACCCAAAACGCTGCAACATGAAACACCGCAACATGAAATGCCGACAACACGAAACGTTGCAACACAAAATGCTACATGAACATTTTTGTGCGGTATCAATCAATTTTTAAGGTGAACAATGCGGGCCCGGCTAGCTCAGTCGGTAGAGCATGAGACTCTTAATCTCAGGGTCGTGGGTTCGAGCCCCACGTTGGGCGCTTGAGTTTTGAGAAGAAAATTCAACACAAGACAGTGCTACACTTCAAGTAAATCAATAAGAAAAACTGTAAGTGTTCGAGTTCACATTCTTCTGCTAAACTCACTTAATTAATGATATTTTTCTTTTCGTACAGTAATAATAAATAAAAAACGCATGTGTAACTAAGAAACGCCGCAAAACGTAATAACGTGACATGAAACGCGTCAGACTTAAACACCAACAACACAAAACGCTGCACACAAAAACTAAAAAGGCTCAACCCAAAACGCTGCAACATGAAACACCGCAACATGAAATGCCGACAACACGAAACGTTGCAACACAAAATGCTACATGAACATTTTTGTGCGGTATCAATCAATTTTTAAGGTGACAAATGCGGGCCCGGCTATCTCAGTCGGTAGAGCATGAGACTCTTAATCTCAGGGTCGTGGGTTCGAGCCCCACGTTGGGCGCTTGAATTTTGAGAAGAAAATTCAACACGAGACAGTGCTACACTTCAAGTCAATAAGAAAAACTGTAACAGTGTTCGAGTTCACATTCTTCTGCTAAACTCACTTAATTAATGATATTTTTCTTTTCGTACAGTAATAATTAAAAAAAAAAACGCATATGTAACTAAGAAACGCCGCAACACGTAATAACGTGACATGAAACGCGTCAAACTTAAACACCAACAGCAAAAAACGCTCCAACATGAAACAACGCAACATGAAATGCCGACAACACGAAATGTTGCAAGACGAAATGTTGCAACAGCTGTGACACCAAATGGTGCAACATGCAATAGCCGACCCAAATCACGAAACATCGTAACACAAAATGCCATCAACACGAAACGTTGCAACACAAAATGCTACATGAACATTTTTGTGCGGTATCAATCAATTTTTAAGTTGACAAATGCGGGCCAGGCTAGCTCAGTCGGTAGAGCATGAGACTCTTAATCTCAGGGTCGTGGGTTCGAGCCCCACGTTGGGCGCTTGAATTTTGAGAAGAAAATTCCACACGAGACAGTGCTACACTTCAAGTAAATTAATAAGAAAAACTGTAAGTGTTCGAGTTCACATTCTTCTGCTAAACTCACTTAATTAACGATATTTTTCTTTTCGTACAGTAATAATAAATAAAAAACGCATATGTAACTAAGAAACGCCGCAACACGTAATAACGTGACATGAAACGCGTCAAACTTAAACACCAACAGCACAAAACGCTGCACACGAAAACTAAAATGGCTCAACCCAAAACGCTCCAACACGAAACGTTGCAACACAAAATGCTACATGAACATTTTTGTGCGGTACAAAACAATATTTAAGATGACCAATGCGGGCCCGGCTAGCTCAGTCGGTAGAGCATGAGACTCTTAATCTCAGGGTCGTGGGTTCGAGCCCCACGTTGGGCGCTTGAATTTTGAGAAGAAAATTCCACATGAGACAGTGCTACACTTCAAGTAAATTAATAAGAAAAACTGTAAGTGTTCGAGTTCACATTCTTCTGCTAAACTCACTTAATTAACGATATTTTTCTTTTCGTACAGTAATAATAAATAAAAAACGCATATGTAACTAAGAAACGCCGCAACACGTAATAACGTGACATGAAACGCAACAAACTTAAACACCAACAGCACAAAACGCTGCACACGAAAACTAAAATGGCTCAACCCAAACGCTGCAACATGAAACAACGCAACATGAAATGCCGACAACACGAAACGTTGCAACACAAAATGCTACATGAACATTTTTGTGCGGTATCAATCAATAGGTGAACAATGCGGGCCCGGCTAGCTCAGTCAGTAGAGCATGAGACTCTTAATCTCAGGGTCGTGGGTTCGAGCCCGACGTTGGGCGCTTGAATTTTGAGAAGAAAATTCAACACGAGACAGTGCTACACTTCAAGTAAATCAATAAGAAAAACTGTAACAGTGTTGGAGTTCACATTCTTCTGCTAAACTCACTTAATTAATGATAATTTTCTTTTCGTACAGTAATAATAAACAAAAAACGCATATGTAACTAAGAAACGCCGCAACACGTAATAACGTGACATGAAACGCAACAAACTTAAACACCAACAGCACAAAACGCTGCACACGAAAACTAAAATGGCTCAACCCAAAACGCTGCAACATGAAACAACGCAACATGAAATGCCGACAACACGAAACGTTGCTACACAAAATGCTACATGAACATTTTTGGGCGGTATCAATCAATTTTTAAACTGCTCAATGCAGGCCCGGCTAGCTCACTCGGTAGAGCATGAGACTCTTAATCTCAGGGTCGTGGGTTCGAGCCCCACGTTGGGCGCTAGAATTTTGAGAAGAAAATTCCACACGAGACAGTGCTACACTTCAAGTAAATTAATAAGAAAAACTGTAAGTGTTCGAGTTCACATTCTTCTGCTAAACTCACTTAATTAACGATATTTTTCTTTTCGTACAGTAATAATAAATAAAAAACGCATATGTAACTAAGAAACGCCGCAAAACGTAATAACGTGACATGAAACGCGTCAGACTTAAACACAAACAACAGAAAACGCTGCACACGAAAACTAAAAAGGCTCAACCCAAAACGCTGCAACATGAAACACCGCAACCTGAAATGCCGACAACACGAAACGTTGCAACACAAAATGCTACATGAACATTTTTGTGCGGTACAAAACAATATTTAAGATGACCAATGCGGGCCCGGCTAGCTCAGTCGGTAGAGCATGAGACTCTTAATCTCAGGGTCGTGGGTTCGAGCCCCACGTTGGGCGCTTGATTTTTTGAGAAGAAAATTCCACACGAGACAGTGCTACACTTCAAGTAAATCAATAAGAAAAACTGTAACAGTGTTCGAGTTCACATTCTTCTGCTAAACTCACTTAATTAATGATATTTTTCTTTTCGTACAGTAATAATAAATAAAAAACGCATATGTAACTAAGAAATGCCGCAAAACGTAATAACGTGACATGAAACGCGTCAGACTTAAACACAAACAACAGAAAACGCTGCACACGAAAACTAAAAAGGCTCAACCCAAAACGCTGCAACATGAAACACCGCAACATGAAATGCCGACAACACGAAACGTTGCAACACAAAATGCTACATGAACATTTTTGGGCGGTATCAATCAATTTTTAAGGTGACAACTCCGGGCCCGGCTAGCTCAGTCGGTAGCGCATGAGACTCTTAATCTCAGGGTCGTGGGTTCGACCCCCACGTTGGGCGCTTGATTTTTTGAGAAGAAAATTCCACACGAGACAGTGCTACACTTCAAGTAAATCAATAAGAAAAACTGTAACAGTGTTCGAGTTCACATTCTTCTGCTAAACTCACTTAATTAATGATATTTTTCTTTTCGTACAGTAATAATAAATAAAAAACGCATATGTAACTAAGAAATGCCGCAAAACGTAATAACGTGACATGAAACGCGTCAGACTTAAACACAAACAACAGAAAACGCTGCACACGAAAACTAAAAAGGCTCAACCCAAAACGCTGCAACATGAAACAACGCAACATGAATTGCCGACAACACGAAATGTTGCAAGCCGAAATGTTGCAACAGCTGTGACACCAAATGGCGCAACATGCAATAGCCGACCCAAATCATGAAACACTGTAACACAAAATGCCAACAACACGAAACGTTGCAACACAAAATGCTACATGAACATTTTTGGGCGATATCAATCAATTATTAAGGTGACCAGTGCGGGCCTGGCTAGCTCAGTCGGTAGAGCATGAGACTCTTAATTTCAGGGTCGTGGGTTCGAGCCCCACGTTGGGCGCTTGAATTTTGAGAAGAAAATTCAACACGAGACAGTGCTACACTTCAAGTAAATCAATAAGAAAAACTGTAACAGTGTTGGAGTTCACATTCTTCTGCTAAACTCACTTAATTAATGATATTTTTCTTTTCGTACAGTAATAATAAATAAAAAATGCATATGTAACTAAGAAACGCCGCAACACGTAATAACGTGACATGAAACGCAACAAACTTAAACACCAACAGCACAAAACGCTGCACACGAAAACTAAAATGGCTCAACCCAAACGCTGCAACATGAAACAACGCAACATGAAATGCCGACAACACGAAACGTTGCAACACAAAATGCTACATGAACATTTTTGTGCGGTATCAATCAATTTTAAAACTGCTCAGTGCGGCCCCGGCTAGCTCAGTCGGTAGAGCATGAGACTCTTAATCTCAGGGTCGTGGGTTCGAGCCCCATGTTGGGCGCTTGAATTTTGAGAAGAAAATTCAACACGAGACAGTGCTACACTTCAAGTAAATCAATAAGAAAAACTGTATCGATGTTCAAGTTCACGTACTTATGCTAAACTCACTTAATTAATGATATTTTTCTTTTCGTACAGTAATAATGAATAAAAAACGCATATGTAACTAAGAAACGCTGCAACACGTAATAACCTGACATGAAACGCGTCAAACTTAAACATTTTTGTGCGGTATCAATCAATTTTCAAGGTAACAAATGCGTGCCCGGCTAGCTCAGTCGGTAGAGCATGAGACTCTTAATCTCAGGGTCGTGGGTTCGAGCCCCACGTTGGGCGCTTGAATTTTGAGAAGAAAATTCAACACGAGACAGTGCTACACTTCAAGTAAATCAATAAGAAAAACTGTATCGATGTTCAAGTTCACGTACTTATGCTAAACTCACTTAATTAATGATATTTTTCTTTTCGTACAATAATAATAAATAAAAAACGCATATGTAACTAAGAAACGCCGCAACACGTAATAACGTGACATGAAACGCGTCAAACTTAAACACCAACAGCACAAAACGCTGCACACGAAAACTAAAATGGCTCAACCCAAAACGCTGCAACATGAAACACCGCAACATGAAATGCCGACAACACGAAGCGTTGCGACACAAAATGTTACATGAACATTTTTGTGCGGTATCAATCATATATTAAGGTGCACAATGCGGGCCCTGCTAGCTCAGTCGGTAGAGCATGAGACTCTTAATCTCAGGGTCGTGGGTTCGAGCCCCACGTTGGGCGCTTGTATTTTGAGAAGAAAATTCAACACGAGACAGTGCTACACTTCAAGTCAATTAATAAGAAAAACTGTAAGTGTTCGAGTTCACATTCTTCTGCTAAACTCACTTAATTAACGATATTTTTCTTTTCGTACAGTAATAATAAATAAAAAACGCATATGTAACTAAGAAACGCCGCAACACGTAATAACGTGTCATGAAACGCAACAAACTTAAACACCAACAGCACAAAACGCTGCACACGAAAACTAAAATGGCTCAACCCAAAACGCTGCAACATGAAACAACGCAACATGAAATGCCGACAACACGAAGCGTTGCGACACAAAATGTTACATGAACATTTTTGTGCGGTATCAATCATATATTAAGGTGCACAATGCGGGCCCTGCTAGCTCAGTCGGTAGAGCATGAGACTCTTAATCTCAGGGTCGTGGGTTCGGGCCCCACGTTGGGCGCTTTAATTTTGAGGAGAAAATTCAACACGAGACAGTGCTACACTTCAAGTAAATCAATAAGAAAAACTGTATCGATGTTCGAGTTCACATTCTTCTGCTAAACTGACTTAATTAATGATATTTTTCTTTTCGTACGGTAATAATAAATAAAAAACGCATACGTAACCAAGAAACGCCGCAACACGTAATAACGTGACATGAAACGCGTCAAACTTAAACACCAACAGCACAAAACGCTGCACACGAAAACTAAAATGGCTCAACCCAAAACGCTGCAACATGAAACGCTGCAACATGAAATGCCGACAACACGAAATGTTGCTACACAAAATGCTACATGAACATTTGTGGGCGGTATCAATCAATTTTTAAACTGCTCAATGCGGGCCTGGCTAGCTCAGTCGGTAGAGCATGAGACTCTTAATCTCAGGGTCGTGGGTTCGAGCCCCATGTTGGGCGCTTGAATTTTGAGAAGAAAATTCCACACGAGACAGTGCTACACTTCAAGTAAATTAATAAGAAAAACTGTAAGTGTTCGAGTTCACATTCTTCTGCTAAACTCACTTAATTAACGATATTTTTCTTTTCGTACAGTAATAATAAATAAAAAACGCATATGTAACTAAGAAACGCCGCAACACGTAATAACGTGACATGAAGCGCAACAAACTTAAACACCAACAGCACAAAACGCTGGACACGAAAACTAAAATGGCTCAACCCAAAACGCTGCAACATGAAACAACGCAACCTGAAATGCCGACAACACGAAACGTTGCAACACAAAATGCTACATGAACATTTTTGTGCGGTATCAATCAATTTTTAAGGTAACCAACGCGTGCCCGGCTAGCTCAGTCAGTAGAGCATGAGACTCTTAATCTCAGGGTCGTGGGTTCGGGCCCCACGTTGGGCGTTTGAATTTTGAGAAGAAAATTCAACACGAGACAGTGCTACACTTCAAGTATTTCAATAAGAAAAACTGTAACAGTGTTGGAGTTCACATTCTTCTGCTAAACTCACTTAATTTTTTTTTTGATTGATTGATACTTTTATTAGTAGATTGCACAGTACAGTACATATTCCTTACAATTGACCACTAAATGGTAACACCCGAATAAGTTTTTCAACTTGTTTAAGTCGGGGTCCACGTTAATCAATTCATGGTAATTAATGATATTTTTCTATTCGTACAGTAATAATCAATAAAAAATGCATATATAACTAAGAAACGCCGCAACACGTAATAACGTGACATGAAACGCAACAAACTTAAACACCAACAGCACAAAACGCTGCACACGAAAACTAAAATGGCTCAACCCAAAACGCTCCAACATGAAACAACGCAACATGAAATGCCGACAACACGAAATGTTGCAAGACGAAATGTTGCAACAGCTGTGACACCAAATGGCGCAACATGCAATAGCCGACCCAAATCATGAAACATCGTAACACAAAATGCCATCAACACGAAACGTTGCAACACAAAATGCTACATGAACATTTTTGTGCTGTATCAATCAATTTTTAAGGTGACAAATGCGGGCCCGGCTAGCTCAGTCGGTAGAGCATGAGACTCTTAATCTCAGGGTCGTGGGTTCGAACCCCACGTCGGGCGCTTGATTTTTGAGAAGAAAATTCAACACGAGACAATGCTACACTTCAAGTAAATCAATAAGAAAAACTGTAACAGTGTTGGAGTTCACATTCTTCTGCTAAACTCACTTAATTAATGATATTTTTCTTTTCGTACAGTAATAATAAATAAAAAACGCGTATGTAACTAAGAAACGCCGCAACACGTAATAACGTGACATGGAACGCGTCAAACTTAAACACCAACAGCACAAAACGCTGCACACGAAAACTAAAATGGCTCAACCCAAAACGCTGCAACATGAAACACCGCAACATGAAATGCCGACAACACGAAACGTTGCAACACAAAATGCTACATGAACATTTTTGTGCGGTATCAATCAATTTTTAAGGTGACAAATGCGGGCCCGGCTAGCTCAGTCGGTAGAGCATGAGACTCTTAATCTCAGGGTCGTGGGTTTGAGCCCCACTTTGGGTGCTTGAATTTTGAGAAGAAAATTCAACACGAGACGGTGCTACACTTCAAGTAAATCAATAAGAAAAACTGTAACAGTGTTGGAGTTCACATTCTTCTGCTAAACTCACTTAATTAATGATCATTTTCTTTTCGTACAGTAATAATAAATAAAAAACGCATATGTAACTAAGAAACGCCGCAACACGTAATAACGTGACATGAAACGCAACAAACTTAAACACCAACAGCACAAAACGCTGCACACGAAAACTAAAATGGCTCAACCCAAAACGCTGCAACATGAAATGCCGATAACACGAAAAGTTGCAACACAAAATGCTACATGAACATTTTTGTGGGGTATCAATCAATTTTAAGTGTTCGAGTTCACATTCTTCTGTTAAACTCACTTAATTAATAAAATTTTTCTTTTCGTAGAGTAATAATAAATAAAAAACGCATATGTAACTAAGAAACACCGCAACACGTAATAACGTGACATGAAACGCAACAAACTTAAACACCAACAGCACAAAACGCTGCACACGAAAACTAAAATGGCTCAACCCAAAACGCTGCAACATGAAACACCGCAACATGAAATGCCGACAACACGAAACGTTGCAACACAAAATGCTACATGAACATTTTTGGGCGGTATCAATCAATTTTTAAGGTGACAACTGCGGGCCCGGCTAGCTCAGTTGGTAGAGCATGAGACTCTTAATCTCAGGGTCGTGGGTTCGAGCCCCACGTTGGGCGCTTGAATTTTGAGAAGAAAATTCAACACGAGACAGTGCTACACTTCAAGTAAATCAATAAGAAAAACTGTAACAGTGTTGGAGTTCACATTCTTCTGCTAAACTCACTTAATTAATGATAATTTTCTTTTCGTACAGTAATAATAAATAAAAAACGCATATGTAACTAAGAAACGCCGCAACACGTAATAACGTGACATGAAACGCGTGAAACTTAAACACCAACAGCAAAAAACGCTGCACACGAAAACTAAAATGGCTCAACCCAAAACGCTGCAACATGAAACAACGCAACATGAATTGCCGACAACACGAAATGTTGCAAGCCGAAATGTTGCAACAGCTGTGACACCAAATGGTGCAACATGCAATAGCCGACCCAAATCATGAAACACTGTAACACAAAATGCCAACAACACGAAACGTTGCAACACAAAATGCTACATGAACATTTTTGGGCGATATCAATCATATATTAAGGTAACCAGTGGGAGCCCGGCTAGCTCAGTCGGTAGAGCATGAGACTCTTAATTTCAGGGTCGTGGGTTCGAGCCCCACGTTGGGCGCTTGAATTTTGAGAAGAAAATTCAACACGAGACAGTGCTACACTTCAAGTAAATCAATAAGAAAAACTGTAACAGTGTTGGAGTTCACATTCTTCTGCTAAACTCACTTAATTAATGATATTTTTCTTTTCGTACAGTAATAATAAATAAAAAATGCATATGTAACTAAGAAACGCCGAAACACGTAATAACGTGACATGAAACGCAACAAACTTAAACACCAACAGCACAAAACGCTGCACACGAAAACTAAAATGGCTCAACCCAAAACGCTGCAACATGAAACAACGCAACATGAAATGCCGACAACACGAAACGTTGCAACACAAAACGCTACATGAACATTTTTGTGCGGTATCAATCAATTTTAAAACTGCTCAGTGCGGCCCCGGCTAGCTCAGTCGGTAGAGCATGAGACTCTTAATCTCAGGGTCGTGGGTTCGAGCCCCATGTTGGGCGCTTGAATTTTGAGAAGAAAATTCAACACGAGACAGTGCTACACTTCAAGTAAATCAATAAGAAAAACTGTATCGATGTTCAAGTTCACATACTTATGCTAAACTCACTTAATTAATGATATTTTTCTTTTCGTACAGTAATAATGAATAAAAAACGCATATGTAACTAAGAAACGCTGCAACACGTAATAACCTGACATGAAACGCGTCAAACTTAAACATTTTTGCGCGGTATCAATCATATATTAAGGTGAACAACGCGGGCCCGGCTAGCTCAGTCGGTAGAGCATGAGACTCTTAATCTCAGGGTCGTGGGTTCGAGCCCCACGTTGGGCGCTTTAATTTTGAGGAGAAAATTCAACACGAGACAGTGCTACACTTCAAGTCAATCAATAAGAAAAACTGTATCGATGTTCGAGTTCACATTCTTCTGCTAAACTGACTTAATTAATGATATTTTTCTTTTCGTACGGTAATAATAAATAAAAAACGCGTACGTAACCAAGAAACGCCGCAACACGTAATAACGTGACATGAAACGCGTCAAACTTAAACACCAACAGCACAAAACGCTGCACACGAAAACTAAAATGGCTCAACCCAAAACGCTGCAACATGAAACGCTGCAACATGAAATGCCGACAACACGAAATGTTGCTACACAAAATGCTACATGAACATTTTTGGGCGGTATCAATCAATTTTTAAACTGCTCAATGCGGGCCTGGCTAGCTCAGTCGGTAGAGCATGAGACTCTTAATCTCAGGGTCGTGGGTTCGAGCCCCACGTTGGGCGCTTGAATTTTGAGAAGAAAATTCCACACGAGACAGTGCTACACTTCAAGTAAATTAATAAGAAAAACTGTAAGTGTTCGAGTTCACATTCTTCTGCTAAACTCACTTAATTAACGATATTTTTCTTTTCGTACAGTAATAATAAATAAAAAACGCATATGTAACTAAGAAACGCCGCAACACGTAATAACGTGACATGAAGCGCAACAAACTTAAACACCAACAGCACAAAACGCTGGACACGAAAACTAAAATGGCTCAACCCAAAACGCTGCAACATGAAACAACGCAACATGAAATGCAGACAACACGAAACGTTGCAACACAAAATGCTACATGAACATTTTCGTGCGGTATCAATCAATTTTTGAGGTAACTAATGCGTGCCCGGCTAGCTCAGTCAGTAGAGCATGAGACTCTTAATCTCAGGGTCGTGGGTTCGGGCCCCACGTTGGGCGTTTGAATTTTGAGAAGAAAATTCAACACGAGACAGTGCTACACTTCAAGTAAATCAATAAGAAAAACTGTAACAGTGTTGGAGTTCACATTCTTCTGCTAAACTCACTAAATTTTTTTTTTGATTGATTGATACTTTTATTAGTAGATTGCACAGTACAGTACATATTCCTTACAATTGACCACTAAATGGTAACACCCGAATAAGTTTTTCAACTTGTTTAAGTCGGGGTCCACGTTAATCAATTCATGGTAATTAATGATATTTTTCTATTCGTACAGTAATAATCAATAAAAAATGCATATGTAACTAAGAAACGCCGCAACACGTAATAACGTGACATGAAACGCAACAAACTTAAACACCAACAGCACAAAACGCTGCACACGAAAACTAAAATGGCTCAACCCAAAACGCTGCAACATGAAATGCCGACAACACGAAACGTTGCAACACAAAATGCTACATGAACATTTTTGGGCGGTATCAATCATATATTAAGGTGAACAATGCGGGCCCGGCTAGCTCAGTCGGTAGAGCATGAGACTCTTAATCTCAGGGTCGTGGGTTCGAGCCCCACGTTGGGCGCTTTAATTTTGAGGAGAAAATTCAACATGAGACAGTGCTACACTTCAAGTAAATCAATAAGAAAAACTGTATCGATGTTCGAGTTCACATTCTTCTGCTAAACTCACTTAATTAATGATATTTTTCTTTTCGTACAGTAATAATGAATAAAAAACGCATATGTAACTAAGAAACGCTGCAACACGTAATAACCTGACATGAAACGCGTCAAACTTAAACATTTTTGGGCGGTATCAATCATATATTAAGGTGAACTATGCGGGCCCGGCTAGCTCAGTCGGTAGAGCATGAGACTCTTAATCTCAGGGTCGTGGGTTCGAGCCCCACGTTGGGCGCTTGAGTTTTGAGGAGAACATTCAACACGAGACAGTGCTACACTTCAAGTATTTCAATAAGAAAAACTGTATCGATGTTCAAGTTCACATACTTATGCTAAACTCACTTAATTAATGATATTTTTCTTTTCGTACAATAATAATAAATAAAAAACGCATATGTAACTAAGAAACGCCGCAACACGTAATAACGTGACATGAAACGCGTCAAACTTAAACACCAACAGCACAAAACGCTGCACACGAAAACTAAAATGGCTCAACCCAAAACGCTGCAACATGAAACACCGCAACATGAAATGCCGACAACACGAAGCGTTGCGACACAAAATGTTACATGAACATTTTTGTGCGGTATCAATCATATATTAAGGTGCACAATGCGGGCCCTGCTAGCTCAGTCGGTAGAGCATGAGACTCTTAATCTCAGGGTCGTGGGTTCGAGCCCCACGTTGGGCGCTTGTATTTTGAGAAGAAAATTCAACACGAGACAGTGCTACACTTCAAGTCAATTAATAAGAAAAACTGTAAGTGTTCGAGTTCACATTCTTCTGCTAAACTCACTTAATTAACGATATTTTTCTTTTCGTACAGTAATAATAAATAAAAAACGCATATGTAACTAAGAAACGCCGCAACACGTAATAACGTGTCATGAAACGCAACAAACTTAAACACCAACAGCACAAAACGCTGCACACGAAAACTAAAATGGCTCAACCCAAAACGCTGCAACATGAAACAACGCAACATGAAATGCCGACAACACGAAGCGTTGCGACACAAAATGTTACATGAACATTTTTGTGCGGTATCAATCATATATTAAGGTGCACAATGCGGGCCCTGCTAGCTCAGTCGGTAGAGCATGAGACTCTTAATCTCAGGGTCGTGGGTTCGGGCCCCACGTTGGGCGCTTTAATTTTGAGGAGAAAATTCAACACGAGACAGTGCTACACTTCAAGTAAATCAATAAGAAAAACTGTATCGATGTTCGAGTTCACATTCTTCTGCTAAACTGACTTAATTAATGATATTTTTCTTTTCGTACGGTAATAATAAATAAAAAACGCATACGTAACCAAGAAACGCCGCAACACGTAATAACGTGACATGAAACGCGTCAAACTTAAACACCAACAGCACAAAACGCTGCACACGAAAACTAAAATGGCTCAACCCAAAACGCTGCAACATGAAACGCTGCAACATGAAATGCCGACAACACGAAATGTTGCTACACAAAATGCTACATGAACATTTGTGGGCGGTATCAATCAATTTTTAAACTGCTCAATGCGGGCCTGGCTAGCTCAGTCGGTAGAGCATGAGACTCTTAATCTCAGGGTCGTGGGTTCGAGCCCCATGTTGGGCGCTTGAATTTTGAGAAGAAAATTCCACACGAGACAGTGCTACACTTCAAGTAAATTAATAAGAAAAACTGTAAGTGTTCGAGTTCACATTCTTCTGCTAAACTCACTTAATTAACGATATTTTTCTTTTCGTACAGTAATAATAAATAAAAAACGCATATGTAACTAAGAAACGCCGCAACACGTAATAACGTGACATGAAGCGCAACAAACTTAAACACCAACAGCACAAAACGCTGGACACGAAAACTAAAATGGCTCAACCCAAAACGCTGCAACATGAAACAACGCAACCTGAAATGCCGACAACACGAAACGTTGCAACACAAAATGCTACATGAACATTTTTGTGCGGTATCAATCAATTTTTAAGGTAACCAACGCGTGCCCGGCTAGCTCAGTCAGTAGAGCATGAGACTCTTAATATCAGGGTCGTGGGTTCGGGCCCCACGTTGGGCGTTTGAATTTTGAGAAGAAAATTCAACACGAAACAGTGCTACACTTCAAGTATTTCAATAAGAAAAACTGTAACAGTGTTGGAGTTCACATTCTTCTGCTAAACTCACTTAATTTTTTTTTTGATTGATTGATACTTTTATTAGTAGATTGCACAGTACAGTACATATTCCTTACAATTGACCACTAAATGGTAACACCCGAATAAGTTTTTCAACTTGTTTAAGTCGGGGTCCACGTTAATCAATTCATGGTAATTAATGATATTTTTCTATTCGTACAGTAATAATCAATAAAAAATGCATATATAACTAAGAAACGCCGCAACACGTAATAACGTGACATGAAACGCAACAAACTTAAACACCAACAGCACAAAACGCTGCACACGAAAACTAAAATGGCTCAACCCAAAACGCTCCAACATGAAACAACGCAACATGAAATGCCGACAACACGAAATGTTGCAAGACGAAATGTTGCAACAGCTGTGACACCAAATGGCGCAACATGCAATAGCCGACCCAAATCATGAAACATCGTAACACAAAATGCCATCAACACGAAACGTTGCAACACAAAATGCTACATGAACATTTTTGTGCGGTATCAATCAATTTTAAAGGTGACAAATGCGGGCCCGGCTAGCTCAGTCGGTAGAGCATGAGACTCTTAATCTCAGGGTCGTGGGTTCGAACCCCACGTCGGGCGCTTGATTTTTGAGAAGAAAATTCAACACGAGACAGTGCTACACTTCAAGTAAATCAATAAGAAAAACTGTAACAGTGTTGGAGTTCACATTCTTCTGCTAAACTCACTTAATTAATGATATTTTTCTTTTCGTACAGTAATAATAAATAAAAAACGCGTATGTAACTAAGAAACGCCGCAACACGTAATAACGTGACATGGAACGCGTCAAACTTAAACACCAACAGCACAAAACGCTGCACACGAAAACTAAAATGGCTCAACCCAAAACGCTGCAACATGAAACAACGCAACATGAAATGCCGACAACACGAAACGTTGCAACACAAAATGCTACATGAACATTTTTGTGCGGTATCAATCAATTTTTAAGGTGACAAATGCGGGCCCGGCTAGCTCAGTCGGTAGAGCATGAGACTCTTAATCTCAGGGTCGTGGGTTTGAGCCCCACGTTGGGTGCTTGAATTTTGAGAAGAAAATTCAACACGAGACGGTGCTACACTTCAAGTAAATCAATAAGAAAAACTGTAACAGTGTTGGAGTTCACATTCTTCTGCTAAACTCACTTAATTAATGATCATTTTCTTTTCGTACAGTAATAATAAATAAAAAACGCATATGTAACTAAGAAACGCCGCAACACGTAATAACGTGACATGAAACGCAACAAACTTAAACACCAACAGCACAAAACGCTGCACACGAAAACTAAAATGGCTCAACCCAAAACGCTGCAACATGAAATGCCGATAACACGAAAAGTTGCAACACAAAATGCTACATGAACATTTTTGTGGGGTATCAATCAATTTTAAGTGTTCGAGTTCACATTCTTCTGTTAAACTCACTTAATTAATAAAATTTTTCTTTTCGTAGAGTAATAATAAATAAAAAACGCATATGTAACTAAGAAACACCGCAACACGTAATAACGTGACATGAAACGCAACAAACTTAAACACCAACAGCACAAAACGCTGCACACGAAAACTAAAATGGCTCAACCCAAAACGCTGCAACATGAAACACCGCAACATGAAATGCCGACAACACGAAACGTTGCAACACAAAATGCTACATGAACATTTTTGGGCGGTATCAATCAATTTTTAAGGTGACAACTGCGGGCCCGGCTAGCTCAGTTGGTAGAGCATGAGACTCTTAATCTCAGGGTCGTGGGTTCGAGCCCCACGTTGGGCGCTTGAATTTTGAGAAGAAAATTCAACACGAGACAGTGCTACACTTCAAGTAAATCAATAAGAAAAACTGTAACAGTGTTGGAGTTCACATTCTTCTGCTAAACTCACTTAATTAATGATAATTTTCTTTTCGTACAGTAATAATAAATAAAAAACGCATATGTAACTAAGAAACGCCGCAACACGTAATAACGTGACATGAAACGCGTGAAACTTAAACACCAACAGCAAAAAACGCTGCACACGAAAACTAAAATGGCTCAACCCAAAACGCTGCAACATGAAACAACGCAACATGAATTGCCGACAACACGAAATGTTGCAAGCCGAAATGTTGCAACAGCTGTGACACCAAATGGTGCAACATGCAATAGCCGACCCAAATCATGAAACACTGTAACACAAAATGCCAACAACACGAAACGTTGCAACACAAAATGCTACATGAACATTTTTGGGCGATATCAATCATATATTAAGGTAACCAGTGGGAGCCCGGCTAGCTCAGTCGGTAGAGCATGAGACTCTTAATTTCAGGGTCGTGGGTTCGAGCCCCACGTTGGGCGCTTGAATTTTGAGAAGAAAATTCAACACGAGACAGTGCTACACTTCAAGTAAATCAATAAGAAAAACTGTAACAGTGTTGGAGTTCACATTCTTCTGCTAAACTCACTTAATTAATGATATTTTTCTTTTCGTACAGTAATAATAAATAAAAAATGCATATGTAACTAAGAAACGCCGAAACACGTAATAACGTGACATGAAACGCAACAAACTTAAACACCAACAGCACAAAACGCTGCACACGAAAACTAAAATGGCTCAACCCAAAACGCTGCAACATGAAACAACGCAACATGAAATGCCGACAACACGAAACGTTGCAACACAAAACGCTACATGAACATTTTTGTGCGGTATCAATCAATTTTAAAACTGCTCAGTGCGGCCCCGGCTAGCTCAGTCGGTAGAGCATGAGACTCTTAATCTCAGGGTCGTGGGTTCGAGCCCCATGTTGGGCGCTTGAATTTTGAGAAGAAAATTCAACACGAGACAGTGCTACACTTCAAGTAAATCAATAAGAAAAACTGTATCGATGTTCAAGTTCACATACTTATGCTAAACTCACTTAATTAATGATATTTTTCTTTTCGTACAGTAATAATGAATAAAAAACGCATATGTAACTAAGAAACGCTGCAACACGTAATAACCTGACATGAAACGCGTCAAACTTAAACATTTTTGCGCGGTATCAATCATATATTAAGGTGAACAACGCGGGCCCGGCTAGCTCAGTCGGTAGAGCATGAGACTCTTAATCTCAGGGTCGTGGGTTCGAGCCCCACGTTGGGCGCTTTAATTTTGAGGAGAAAATTCAACACGAGACAGTGCTACACTTCAAGTCAATCAATAAGAAAAACTGTATCGATGTTCGAGTTCACATTCTTCTGCTAAACTGACTTAATTAATGATATTTTTCTTTTCGTACGGTAATAATAAATAAAAAACGCGTACGTAACCAAGAAACGCCGCAACACGTAATAACGTGACATGAAACGCGTCAAACTTAAACACCAACAGCACAAAACGCTGCACACGAAAACTAAAATGGCTCAACCCAAAACGCTGCAACATGAAACGCTGCAACATGAAATGCCGACAACACGAAATGTTGCTACACAAAATGCTACATGAACATTTTTGGGCGGTATCAATCAATTTTTAAACTGCTCAATGCGGGCCTGGCTAGCTCAGTCGGTAGAGCATGAGACTCTTAATCTCAGGGTCGTGGGTTCGAGCCCCACGTTGGGCGCTTGAATTTTGAGAAGAAAATTCCACACGAGACAGTGCTACACTTCAAGTAAATTAATAAGAAAAACTGTAAGTGTTCGAGTTCACATTCTTCTGCTAAACTCACTTAATTAACGATATTTTTCTTTTCGTACAGTAATAATAAATAAAAAACGCATATGTAACTAAGAAACGCCGCAACACGTAATAACGTGACATGAAGCGCAACAAACTTAAACACCAACAGCACAAAACGCTGGACACGAAAACTAAAATGGCTCAACCCAAAACGCTGCAACATGAAACAACGCAACATGAAATGCAGACAACACGAAACGTTGCAACACAAAATGCTACATGAACATTTTCGTGCGGTATCAATCAATTTTTGAGGTAACTAATGCGTGCCCGGCTAGCTCAGTCAGTAGAGCATGAGACTCTTAATCTCAGGGTCGTGGGTTCGGGCCCCACGTTGGGCGTTTGAATTTTGAGAAGAAAATTCAACACGAGACAGTGCTACACTTCAAGTAAATCAATAAGAAAAACTGTAACAGTGTTGGAGTTCACATTCTTCTGCTAAACTCACTAAATTTTTTTTTTGATTGATTGATACTTTTATTAGTAGATTGCACAGTACAGTACATATTCCTTACAATTGACCACTAAATGGTAACACCCGAATAAGTTTTTCAACTTGTTTAAGTCGGGGTCCACGTTAATCAATTCATGGTAATTAATGATATTTTTCTATTCGTACAGTAATAATCAATAAAAAATGCATATGTAACTAAGAAACGCCGCAACACGTAATAACGTGACATGAAACGCAACAAACTTAAACACCAACAGCACAAAACGCTGCACACGAAAACTAAAATGGCTCAACCCAAAACGCTGCAACATGAAATGCCGACAACACGAAACGTTGCAACACAAAATGCTACATGAACATTTTTGGGCGGTATCAATCATATATTAAGGTGAACAATGCGGGCCCGGCTAGCTCAGTCGGTAGAGCATGAGACTCTTAATCTCAGGGTCGTGGGTTCGAGCCCCACGTTGGGCGCTTTAATTTTGAGGAGAAAATTCAACATGAGACAGTGCTACACTTCAAGTAAATCAATAAGAAAAACTGTATCGATGTTCGAGTTCACATTCTTCTGCTAAACTCACTTAATTAATGATATTTTTCTTTTCGTACAGTAATAATGAATAAAAAACGCATATGTAACTAAGAAACGCTGCAACACGTAATAACCTGACATGAAACGCGTCAAACTTAAACATTTTTGGGCGGTATCAATCATATATTAAGGTGAACAATGCGGGCCCGGCTAGCTCAGTCGGTAGAGCATGAGACTCTTAATCTCAGGGTCGTGGGTTCGAGCCCCACGTTGGGCGCTTGAGTTTTGAGGAGAACATTCAACACGAGACAGTGCTACACTTCAAGTATTTCAATAAGAAAAACTGTAACAGTGTTGGAGTTCACATTCTTCTGCTAAACTCACTTAATTTTTTTTTTGATTGATTGATACTTTTATTAGTAGATTGCACAGTACAGTACATATTCCGTACAATTGACCACTAAATGGTAACACCCGAATAAGTTTTTCAACTTGTTTAAGTCGGGGTCCACGTTAATCAATTCATGGTAATTAATGATATTTTTCTATTCGTACAGTAATAATCAATAAAAAATGCATATATAACTAAGAAACGCCGCAACACGTAATAACGTGACATGAAACGCAACAAACTTAAACACCAACAGCACAAAACACTGCACACGAAAACTAAAATGGCTCAACCCAAAACGCTGCAACATGAAACGCCGACAACATGAAATGCCGACAACACGAAATGCTACATGAACATTTTTGTGCGGTATCAATCAATTTAAAAGCTGACCATTGCGGGCCCTGCTAGCTCAGTCGGTAGAGCATGAGACTCTAATGTCAGGGCCGTGGGTTTGAGCCCCAAGTTGGGCGCTTGAATTTTGAGAAGAAAACTAAACACGAGACAGTGCTACACTTCAAGTAAATCAATACGGAAAACTTTAACAGTGTTCGAGTTCACATTCTTCTGCTAAACTCACTTAATTAATGATATTTTTCTTTTCGTAGAGTAATAATAAATAAAAAACGGATATGTAACTAAGAAACGCCGCAACACGTAATAACGTGACATGAAACGCGTCAAACTTAAACACCAACAGCACAAAACGCTGCACACGAAAACTAAAATGGCTCAACCCAAAACGCTCCAACATGAAACAACGCAACATGAAACGCCGACAACACGAAATGTTGCAAGACGAAATGTTGCAACAGCTGTGACACCAAATGGCGCAACATGCAATAGCCGACCCAAATCATGAAACATCGTAACACAAAATGCCATCAACACGAAACGTTGCAACACAAAATGCTACATGAACATTTTTGTGCGATATCAATCAATTTTTAAGGTGACAAATGCGGGCCCGGCTAGCTCAGTCGGTAGAGCATGAGACTCTTAATCTCAGGGTCGTGGGTTCGAACCCCACGTTGGGCGCTTTATTTTTGAGAAGAAAATTCAACACGAGACAGTGCTACACTTCAAGTAAATCAATAAGAAAAACTGTAACAGTGTTGGAGTTCACATTCTTCTGCTAAACTCACTTAATTAATGATATTTTTCTTTTCGTACAGTAATAATAAATAAAAAACGCGTATGTAACTAAGAAACGCCGCAACACGTAATAACATGACATGGAACGCGTCAAACTTAAACACCAACAGCACAAAACGCTGCACACGAAAACTAAAATGGCTCAACCCAAAACGCTGCAACATGAAATGCCGATAACACGAAAAGTTGCAACACAAAATGCTACATGAACATTTTTGTGGGGTATCAATCAATTTTAAGTGTTCGAGTTCACATTCTTCTGTTAAACTCACTTAATTAATGATCATTTTCTTTTCGTACAGTAATAATAAATAAAAAACGCATATGTAACTAAGAAACACCGCAACACGTAATAACGTGACATGAAACGCAACAAACTTAAACACCAACAGCACAAAACGCTGCACACGAAAACTAAAATGGCTCAACCCAAAACGCTGCAACATGAAACACCGCAACATGAAATGCCGACAACACGAAACGTTGCAACACAAAATGCTACATGAACATTTTTGGGCGGTATCAATCATATATTAAGGTGAACAATGCGGGCCCGGCTAGCTCAGTCGGTAGAGCATGAGACTCTTAATCTCAGGGTCGTGGGTTCGAGCCCCACGTTGGGCGCTTTAATTTTGAGGAGAAAATTCAACACGAGACAGTGCTACACTTCAAGTAAATCAATAAGAAAAACTGTATCGATGTTCGAGTTCACATTCTTCTGCCAAACTGACTTAATTAATGATATTTTTCTTTTCGTACGGTAATAATAAATAAAAAACGCGTACGTTACCAAGAAACGCCGCAACACGTAATAACGTGACATGAAACGCGTCAAACTTAAACACCAACAGCACAAAACGCTGCACACGAAAACTAAAAAGGCTCAACCCAAAACGCTGCAACATGAAACAACGCAACATGAAATGCCGACAACACGAAGCGTTGCAACACAAAATGCTACATGAACATTTTTGCGCGGTATCAATCATATATTAAGGTGAACAATGTGGGCCCGGCTAGCTCAGTCGGTAGAGCATGAGACTCTTAATCTCAGGGTCGTGGGTTCGACCCCCACGTTGGGCGCTTGAATTTTGAGAAGAAAATTCCACACGAGACAGTGCTACACTTCAAGTAAATTAATAAGAAAAACTAAGTGTTCGAGTTCACATTCTTCTGCTAAACTCACTTAATTAATGATATTTTTCTTTTCGTACAGTAATAATAAATAAAAAACGCATATGTAAGTAAGAAACGCCGCAACACGTAATAACGTGACATGAAACGCAACAAACTTAAACACCAACAGCACAAAACGCTGCACACGAAAACTAAAATGGCTCAACCCAAAACGCTGCAACATGAAACACCGCAACATGAAATGCCGACAACACGAAACGTTGCAACACAAAATGCTACATGAACATTTTTGTGCGGTATCAATCAATTTTCAAGGTTACAAATGCGGGCCCGGCTAGCTCAGTCGGTAGAGCATGAGACTCTTAATCTCAGGGTCGTGGGTTCGAGCCCCACGTTGGGCGCTTGAGTTTTGAGAAGAAAACTAAACACGAGACAGTGCTACACTTCAAGTAAATCAATAAGAAAAACTTTAAGTGTTCGAGTTCACATTCTTCTGCTAAACTCACTTAATTAATGATATTTTTCTTTTCGTACAGTAATGATAAATAAAAAACGCATATGTAACTAAGAAACGCCGCAACACGTAATAACGTGACATAAAACGCGTCAAACTTAAACACCAACAGCAAAAAACGCTGCACACGAAAACTAAAATGGCTCAACCCAAAACGTTGCAACATGAAATGCCGACAACACGAAACGTTGCAACACAAAATGCTACATGAACATTTTTGTGCGGTATCAATCAATTTTCAAGGTGACAAATGCGGGCCCGGCTAGCTCAGTCGGTAGAGCATGAGACTCTTAATCTCAGGGTCGTGGGTTCGAACCCCCCGTTGGGCGCTTGATTTTTGAGAAGAAAATTCAACACGAGACAGTGCTACACTCAAGTAAATCAATAAGAAAAACTGTAACAGTGTTCGAGTTCACATTCTTCTGCTAAACTCACTTAATTAATGATATTTTTCTTTTCGTAGAGTAATAATAAATAAAAAACGCATATGTAACTAAGAAACGCCGCAACACGTAATAACCTGACATGAAACGCGTCAAACTTAAACACCAACAGCAAAAAACGCTCCAACATGAAACAACGCAACATGAAATGCCGACAACACGAAATGTTGCAAGACGAAATGTTGCAACAGCTGTGACACCAAATGGTGCAACATGCAATAGCCGACCCAAATCATGAAACGTCGTAACACAAAATGCTACATGAACATTTTTGTGCGGTATCAATCAATTATTAAGGTGAATCATGCCGGCCCGGCTAGCTCAGTCGGTAGAGCATGAGACTCTTAATCTCAGGGTCGTGGGTTCGAGCCCCACGTTGGGCGCTTGAATTTTGAGAAGAAAATTCAACACGAGACGGTGCTACACTTCAAGTAAATCAATAAGAAAAACTGTAACAGTGTTGGAGTTCACATTCTTCTGCTAAACTCACTTAATTAATGATAATTTTCTTTTCGTACAGTAATAATAAATAAAAAACGCATATGTAACTAAGAAACGCCGCAACACGTAATAACGTGACATGAAACGCGTCAAACTTAAACACCAACAGCAAAAAACGCTGCACACGAAAACTAAAATGGCTCAACCCAAAACGCTGCAACATGAAACAACGCAACATGAATTGCCGACAACACGAAATGTTGAAATACGAAATGTTGCAACAGCTGTGACACCAAATGGCGCAACATGCAATAGCCGACCCAAATCATGAAACATCGTAACACCAAACGCCATCAACACGAAACGTTGCAACACAAAATGCTACATGAACATTTTTTGTGCGGTATCAATCAATTTTTAAGATGACCAATGTGGGCCCGGCTAGCTCAGTCGGTAGAGCATGAGACTCTTAATCTCAGGGTCGTGGGTTCGAGCCCCACGTTGGGCGCTTGAATTTTGAGAAGAAAATTCAACACGAGACAGTGCTACACTCAAGTAAATCAATAAGAAAAACTAAGTGTTCGAGTTCACATTCTTCTGCTAAACTCACTTAATTAATGATATTTTTCTTTTCGTACAGTAATAATAAATAAAAAATGCATATGTAACTAAGAAACGCCACAACACGTAATAACGTGACATGAAACGCGCCAAACTTAAACATTTTTGTGCGGTATCAATCAATTTTTAAGGTAACCAATGCGTGCCCGGCTAGCTCAGTCGGTAGAGCATGAGACTCTTAATCTCAGGGTCGTGGGTTCGAGCCCCACGTTGGGCGCTTGAATTTTGAGAAGAAAATTCAACACGAGACCGTGCTACACTTCAAGTAAATCAATAAGAAAAACTGTATCGATGTTCAAGTTCACATACTTATGCTAAACTCACTTAATTAATGATATTTTTCTTTTCGTACAGTAATAATAAATAAAAAACGCATATGTAACTAAGAAACGCCGCAACACGTAATAACGTGACATGAAATGCCAACAACACGAAAAGTTGCAACACAAAATGCTACATGAACATTTTTGTGGGGTATCAATCAATTTTAAGTGTTCGAGTTCACATTTTTCTGTTAAACTCACTTAATTAATGATATTTTTCTTTTCATACAGTGATAATAAATAAAAAACGCATATGTAACTAAGAAACGCCGCAACACGTAATAACGTGACATGAAACGCGTCAAACTTAAACACCAACAGCACAAAACGCTGCACACGAAAACTAAAATGGCTCAACCCAAAACGCTGCAACATGAAACAACGCAACATGAAATGCCGACAACACGAAACGTTGCAACACAAAATGCTGCATGAACGTTTTTGTGCGGTATCAATCAATTATTAAGGTGAACAATGCGGGCCCGGCTAGCTCAGTCGGTAGAGCATGAGACTCTTAATCTCAGGGTCGTGGGTTCGAGCCCCACGTTGGGCGCTTGAATTTTGAGGAGAAAATTCAACACGAGACAGTGCTACACTTCAAGTAAATCAATAAGAAAAACTGTAACAGTGTTCGAGTTCACATTCTTCTGCTATACTCAATTAATGATATTTTTCTTTTCGTACAGTAATAATAAATAAAAAACGCATATGTAACTAAGAAACGCCGCAACACGTAATAACGTGACATGAAACGCAACAAACTTAAACACCAACAGCACAAAACGCTGCACACAAAAACTAAAAAGGCTCAACCCAAAACGCTGCAACATGAAACAACGCAACATGAAATGCCGACAACACGAAACGTTGCAACACAAAATGCTACATGAACATTTTTGGGCGGTATCAATCAATTTTTAAACTGCTCATTGCGGTCCCGGCTAGCTCAGTCGGTAGAGCATGAGACTCTTAATCTCAGGGTCGTGGGTTCGAGCCCCACATTTGGCGCTTGAATTTTGAGAAGAAAATTCCACACGAGACAGTGCTACACTCAAGTAAATCAATAAGAAAAACTGTAACAGTGTTGGAGTTCACATTCTTCTGCTAAACTCACATAATTAATGATATTTTTCTTTTCGTACAGTAATAATAAATAAAAAACGCATATGTAACTAAGAAACGCAGCAACACGTAATAACGTGACATGAAACGCGTCAAACTTAAACACCAACAGCACAAAACGCTGCACCCGAAAACTAAAATGGCTCAACCCAAAACGCTGCAACATGAAACAACGCAACATGAAAAGTCGACAACACGAAACGTTGCAACACAAAATGCTACATGAACATTTTTGTGCGGTATCAATCAATTATTAAGGTGAACAACGCGGGCCCGGCTAGCTCAGTCGGTAAAGCATGAGACTTTTAATCTCAGGGTCGTGGGTTTGAGCCCACGTTGGGCGCTTGAATTTTGAGAAGAAATTTCAACACAAGACAGTGCTACACTTCAAGTAAGTCAATAAGAAAAACTGTAACAATGTTCGGGCTTCACCTTGGCAGAGGGCTTAGTGCGTCTGCCTCACAATACGAAGTTCCTGCAGTCCTGGGTTCAAATCCAGGCTCTGGATCTTTCTGTGTGGAGTTTGCATGTTCTCCCCGTGAATGCGTGACTCAAAGTGCTTTTACATAGTGAAACCCAATATCGAAGTCATGTTTAAACCAGTGTGGGTGGCACTGGGAGCAGGTGGGTAAGGTGTTTGTCTCAAGGACACAACGGCAGTGACTAGAATGGCAGAAGTGGGGATCTAACCAGGAACCCGCTCATAGCTGGCACGGCCACTCTACCAACCGAGCTATACCCCCCCCAGTAGTAAAGCTCTAACTTGCACTTACAGATGTAGCGACCAACTGGAGTTACTGACAGTGGTAGGTCAATGTGGTGATGTCCTTAACACACTGATGTCGCTTTTAGATGCAGTACCGCCTGAGGGATCGAAGGTCCGTAATATCATCGCTTACTTGCAGTGATTTCTCCAGATTCTCTGAACCTTTTGATGATATTACGGACGGTAGCTGGTGAAATCCCTAAATTCCTTGCAATAGTTTTTTTTTGCCACCTGTGCCAACTTTTTTGAAATGTGTTGCAGGCATCAAATTTCAAATGAGCTAATATTAGCAAAAAATAACAAAGTTTTCCAGTTCGAACGTTAAATATCTTGACTTTGGAGTCCATTCAATTGAATATAAGTTGAAAAGGATTTGCAAAACATTGTATTCTGTTTTTATTTATGATTTACACAACGTGCCAACTTCACTGGTTTAGGGGTTTGTAAATAATACATTGATTTTTAATAGTTAAAATTTACTTGTTTTAATTCTTTATGTGTTCTGAACTTGGCGCCGTCTTATTGTCCGACAAATACCACTGGTTACAAACAAACCAAAATGTCATTCTCCGACCTATTTGGTAATCATGACAGTTATTTTGGTACTTTCAGAAGTAAAAGTGCATCTCATTTTACTCTTGCACAATCGAGCATGTCCGAAAAGGAGTAGGAAAAAGCAGACTTGGATTTAATCTTACACCCCTTTTTTGTGTCTGTGATAAAAAAAGAGCGCGTATGTAACTAAGAAACGCCGCAACACACAACAACGTGTCATGAAACGTGCCAACAGCACAAAACGCCGCACCCGAAAACTAAAATGGCTGAACCCAAAACGCTGCAACAATAAACAACTCAACACGAAATGCATTCGGGCGGAAGGCGGAGTACACCCTGGACAAGTCGCCACCTCATCGCAGGGGACAACACAGATAGACGGACAACTTTCACACTCACATTCAGGGCCAATTTGGTGTTGCCAATCAACTTATCCCCAGGTGCATGTCTTTGGAAGTGGGAGGAAGCCGGAGTACCCGGAGGGAACCCACGCATTCACGGGGAGAACATGCAAACTCCACACAGAAAGATGGAACCCAGGACTACTCAGGACCTTCGTATTCTGAGGAAGATGCACTAACCCCTCTGCCACCATGCTGCCGTCTCTAGATACACAATTATCAATTTTTGTCCGACAGTAAATATTTGAATTCCATCCCCCTATTGCGATAATGTGTTCCTGTCTTGTGCTCTTATTTTGTGGTATTTCCACTTCCTGTTTTTCCCTTTCCTGCAACAGCTTGACGCCGTCACTTTCCCCTCTCACCTGTTTTCTGTTTGTAATTAGCACTATTTAAGTTGAGCTTGCGACACCATTGTTTTTCACTGGTGACTACAGACCATCCTTTCCATGCGCCTACTTTGTGGACGCCGTCTGCTCCACATTTCCTGTGAGTGTTTTGCTGGGTTCCAGCATTTTGTTTTGTTTTCTTCATAGTCTGTCCGGTCAGAGCACTTCCCTGTTGCTCTCGCTTTTTGTTTGTTTAGTCGACGCATCGCTCGACAGACACAAATTTGACAGCGACCCTGTCCTCAACGCAATGTTGCGTCTTTGCCCGTGTGCTAATCTTAGACAAGTATCATTATCACTGGAGGACGTTGCATAACTAAACCTGTTACACAACCCAACGCAGTAAGATTGCCATGCAAACTGCTAAGCTGGCGCCCTCGAATGTAAACAAAGTTACGTATTAATTATCCGTTTTTGTTTGTTTGCTTGACTTTTACATTGCTGCTGGTTTTCCTGTGATAATTTATTTTAATTTCAAATGAATTTGTTATAATTGTATTTATATTAATGCAGTATGTAAATGACAACTGTTCCACCTAAATACTATTATTCGACTTTGGGCCTGGTTACCGATTCAATAGGTACTGATATTATATGTAAACAATACCCTACTGCAGGGGTAGGCAACCAAAAACGTTGAGAGAGCCATATCGGACCAAAAATACAAAAAACAAATCTGTCTGGTGCCGCAAAAAATGAAAAGCTGTGTATATAAGTCTTATAAAGAAGGCAACACATGATGTAAGTGTTTAAATTAGCTTTAATAGCCTACTATGAAAACGACTGTGTCGCAGGCTGAAGCAAATCTTCGTTGACAGAAATGTTGAAATGTAATATTTATTCTACACATTTTTACAACATCAGAAACCATTAGTTAATCAGAAGGTGAGATAACTACTGGAAATGACTGGCTTTTAATGGCCAAAGGTATAGATGTGTGTGTGCGCACGTTAAGGTTGTCTTCTTTTAATAGATTTACTACAATCTTTGGCAACCTATTTGCTGTGGTCTGGAACAACATGGCACACAAGCAACTATCTGAAATGCAGCCAATATTACATACATACAGTGTGTCATGAGACCTGCAAAACTAAACTATATACAAAGAGGATAAAAGTAAAGGATATTAAATGTGCTCAAATATACCTACAAATAAGACATAATGATGCAATATGTACATACAGCTAGCCTAAAAAGCATGCTAGCATCGATTAGCTTGCAGTCATGCACTGACCAAATATCCCTGAGTAGCACTCCAACAAATCGATATCCTCAACAACGTTCACCTTTGTGCACTCACGCACAGCATAAAACTTTTGGTGGACAAAATGAGACCAAGGAGTGGAAGATTTTACATGTAAACAAACTGTTGCGTCAAAGTCCACTCTATGATGAGTTCAACAACCGCCAACATTAGTAGGACAAAACTCTGTTCAGCAAATACTCTCATCTGAATCTTTAATTAGTTTGCTCATTGATGATTTTTGGTTTTATATTGTGTAGTTACATTTATATGGTAATTATTATTCTGTGACTGTAAATTGTTTGCCTGTTTTCTTATTGATGCTTTTATTTATTTAAATTGTTGTCTGTATTGTGTAATTATAATTATATGCTTTTACTTGTAATTGTATTGAGTTGTGGACCCCAGAAAGACTAGTGGGTTGTTGTGGCAACCAGCTAATGGGGTTCTTTAATAAAAATCAAATCAGTGAGGCATACTATAAGTCAGGGACAGGGGCGTCGAAAAGAGGGGGTAAAGGAGACGGATTCTAGGGGCCCATGATGGAGGGGGGCCCAGAGAGGCCCGTAATGATGATGAAATTATAATACAGAGGGGTCCTGTAAAGATACAGGGGCCCTGTAAAGATTATTTTCATGGGGCCCAAAATCCCTAGCAGCGCCTCTGGTCAGGGGTGTCAAACGTAAGGTCCGAGGGCCGGATGAGGCCCGCGAACACGATTTATCCACCCTGTTAACTAAGAATAAAAAGTAACCTGAAATTTTAGATTGAAAAAAACAGCTGTTCTAAATTTGTCCACCGGATGCCGCAATAGCAATTCTTTGTAGACGATGCTACATATGTACAAAATAATCCACATGTCAGTACATCAGTCGAGAAAAATGATCAAAATACATAAATAACATCCATTAGTTTGATTTTGATGGATTGAAAATCAACACCAATGAGTTGACTAATAAACATTATTATATCATTTATTTAGAAAATATAAATAACGACAAAGAAAGACAGAATACTACTCACCGCAACAGTAAAAAAATAAATAAAAAAATCTGAATTTGCTTGTTCTGTCTTTAAACAATGAAAACGATCTGAAGTTGTCTTTCTTTAAGTTATGGTCCCTTGATTTTTACCAGTCCGGCCCACTTGGGAGTAGATTTTTCTCCATGTGGCCCCCTCATCTAAAATAAGTTTGACACTCCTGCTAGTAATAGTGCCTATAATTCAAAACAACTTTTTCAACTTTTGTATTTTGCATTTAGAAAATAACGTCATTTATTATAATCATTGTTATTGTGCAGATTTTTTCTTCCTCGTGAAAAGACGATGTGTGAAGTTTGGTGGTTTGAGACTTTATTAGTAGACTGCACAGTACAGTACATATTCCGAACAATTGACCACTAAATGGCAACACCCCAATAAGTTTTTCAACTTGTTTAAGTCGGGGTCCACGTAAATCAAGTCATAGTAAGAAGTTCAGTGTCGAGGCTTGACAGGAGCGTGAAATAAAGCGTGCAGGTTAAGATGCAGCAGGTGACCAGCTGTAATTGTCTTTTCCCCTGCGAGATTTATTTTATCTGAGGCAGGCTGGCAGCCAGCATGCACTCCGTCTTCACACTGACGACAAAAAAAAAAAAAAAATCCGCATTTCAAGTGTTTCAACTCCACAGGGGCTAAAAGAAAACAAAACAAAAATACCGTTTTTACATTTGGCTCTCATTTCTCCCCTCGCCCATAAGGAATATGGATAACAAATGAAATATTCCGCTCCGTAGTCTGATTTATTTCTTGTATTATCTGCAACTATCACCCTGGCAATTTAAAGGATGTTGGGCCGGGGGGGGGCAGAGAGGGATTGGCTGGGGGCCTGACAGCCTATCATCTTCACATGTGCAGCATAAACAGGTCAGGATGGGGAGAACATCCTTCTATGGGGGTTTATTCTTTAAGGGTTGCACCTCCTGGAATTTATAAATAGGAATCCAAAGGTGGCGAAAAAAAAAAGCAGAATAATCCTTGAGGGGATGTTGCACAGCTCTTGTAAGAAATGATAAATTTACACTCTGGCCACTTTTGAAGGCGGCAGCAAAATGTTATTCGTTCCGAAAAGAGCGGAATAATACACATTTCTTGCCGTTTATGTCGTAATATGTGACTGCAGGGAAATACTTTTACACACCTACTCTCCATTTTAAATGTAGTATATTGATAAAGTGCCACCTTTTTTAACTGAATGTTTAATTTGACTGTTATATATGATCATATTATATAATTTTCCCCATTTTGTGGGATAGATAAGTCTATCCTGCCATACTATTTTATTCCGAAAATGTGAATTAATTACAAAAGAAATTGTCCAAATACACAATATTAATATATTTTTGGATGAATTTTAAAACAATTCTTATACATGTTACTTTATATAACATTATTACTTTATTTATAGATTCATATATATTTTTAAATATATCTAGAATGCACTTTTTTTGTTTATAGGTATAATTAGGATTATACCATTTATTATTATTACGTGTCATAGTAAAAAAAAAAATGATAGTGTAATTGCCTACAAAACAAATAGTTATTGTAATTATTGACGATATGTAATTTTTTCTTGTCACACTGTATATCATAGCATTTATAATATTTCATATAGCCCCCTGAGAACCACTGTCCTCTGCAGTGGACATTTGTGTTTAGATTTTTTTTGTTTGACTGAACCTGGAAATTTTGAGGAAATTAATTTACCACAAATAAGTTCTCAGAGGGATATTATATTTTGAATAGTTTTTAAAGAATTAATATATTTTCTACATTATGTTTTAAAATTTGCTATTTATAGATTATTTTGTGTGTATTTGTATGTATAAAAAAATCTCCTGATGATTGAGGGAACCCCTCATGAAACAGTTCTGTAGAGATGAAGTAGTCTTGTGATTTCTCCCACACCTACATATTGCACTCTACCACGGTATCGAGCACTATTCTCTGGATAATCCAATCAAGACATGTATATATTATTCATAGGGGCCCCTTATTAAGCACATCCAAAACAAATAGTTGTTATGAATATTATGTGTCATTATTTATTGTTATTTTGTATATCATAATATTTTTTATTTGTTAGTAAATCCTCCTAAATACCAGTGCCTATGCAGTGGACATTTGTGTTTTGATTTTTTTGTGACTGAAATTGCAAATTTCACCAAAAATAATTTCTCAGTGGGATGTTATATTTAAAACATTTTTTTCAAATAACTATATTTTATACGTTGTTTAAAATCTGTTATTTATAGATTATTTCATACAGTGTGTGTATATATATATATATATATATATATATATATATATATATATATATATATATATATATATATATATATATATATATATATATATATATATATATATATATATATATATATATATATATATATATATATTGTGTGTATGTGTTTATATGTATTGCCTATATCTCGCGGAGAAATACTTATTTTTGTTTTCTTTTTCATAATTTCACATTTCAGGAAAAATATTTTTTTTATTTATATATATATGTATATTTTATATCAATACATTTATATATATATTCATATTTTTTGAAATAGAAAATATATTTTTTTAATTTTATTTTGAATTAAAATGAAAAATTTAGTTCTTTGTTTTTTTTTCTTCTTTTTAAATGGATTAAAATTATCTGTAATATTCCAAACAATAAGGAAGTAAATAAAAATGTACTTCAAGGAGAAATATAAATGGCTTAAGGAAATAGTTGTTCTAAATAGGAAGTTAATATTCAGGCCATTGTCCTCATCATAATGGAAAAATACGGGGGAATAGTTTGATCTATGACCTTGAAAAGAAGCCCATGCTTTGTCTCTCCTCCTCGCAGCGACTGTTTTCCCCCGCTGTACATATTTCCAAACACGCAGCATGTCTAAAGATAGTTATTCCACCTTGAACCGATCTACATGGCGTCCCCCGGGAGCCCCCCCCTGCCTCTTCCACAGCCTAAAAAAAGGGGGAATTGAATGGTTGCGGCGGCGGAAGGAGGAGGGGAATATTCAGGAAACCTCCCGTTAAATCAAGATAAAAGACTGAAATGGAAAATAATAGAGCGAACAAACCCCTGGACGGCCCCGGGGCCCCTAATGGAAACACATGGCTGGAGGCCTCGTCTCCTTTCCGTGTCTTCAATATTTTTTTGCTGTCCAATTAGAATGCAGGAATATTCAATGACAAAGATGCATGCATCGTACAAAATAGTGCCCAGAAAAAAACAAGTCTTTTTTTTATGAATATTCCCCTGGGGGGATGGCCGCCATCACTGGGGAGAGATAGAAATTTAAAAAAGATAAATAGTGCCATTAATCTGCAACATTTCTCTTCCATTATCCCTGAAAATGAGCAGGATTTCTTTTTTTTTCTTCCTAATTAGCTCCTTCCACTGCAGCCAAAGGATGGCCATGTGAGGAAAATTAAACATTTGCCATTAAGTGGGATTTACCATAATATCATTTATCTTTATATAAAGGGGGGGGGGGAGCTTGGATGTTGAAAAGCCTTTTGTGCAGTTGGAAGAAGAAAGCGTCTTTAACGTGTTAGCAGCTAAAAATGGAATATATATCCTACTAATGCTGCTGTCATTTCATACACGCACTTTTCAATTTGGGCTGGAATTGGAAAAGAAGTGAAACTGGCCGCTATATAATGTTCCGCTATTATGTCTACTTTGCTGCTAAAGCGGCCTGAGCCAGCTCCTAATAGAGTACAGTAAAATGTAGCCCAAAAATAAACCTCATGCTCAATTCTTGCCCGGTTTTCTCTCAATTACTGTAAGGAAAATTCGTATTTATTTTCATTGCTTCTGTAATGCAATGGCTTTTAGCTAGCAGAGTGTAAACATGCTAACCCACTCCAATGCTAAAGTTTTTAATAAAGACCAAACAATAAGAATCATGGAAGGTTAATATATTTAGCCACTTATAAAAAAGTCAAACAGTGCACCCGGAAAGTATGTTACAGCTTTATTACAAAATTGGGAGAGAAAAAAAATCTACATACAGTACTATATGTATGTATGTGTGTGTGTGTATGTATGTATGTGTATATATATATATATATATATATATATATATATATATATATATATATATATATATATATATATATATATATATATATATATATATATGTATGTACACATATATATATATATGTATGTAGGTGTGAATCTCCTGATGATTGAGGGAACCCCTCATGAAACAGTTCTGTAGAGAGGAAGTAGTCTTGTGATTTTTTCCCACACCTACATATTGCGCTCTACCACGGTATCGAGCACTATTCTCTGGATAATCCAATCAAGATATATGTATGTATGTATATATATGTGTGTATGTGTCAGGTTTGGACTATGACTTGGATTGTTTCTCCCATGCAAAGGGAAATTGGCACGTGCCAGGCGAGAATGTAACTACAATTTTATTTATTAGACACTATAACTAACAAAAAGGCAGACAAAGGGCGCGCACAATGGCGGAGAACAACATTGACTACTGAAAACAAATGACTAGCACAAAGGCATGACTATGAACAAAGGAATCAAAAGACATTAACTGTGGAATAAAACAAACCAAAAACTTACGTGGCATGGACAGAAATAATAAACAGCATAGCATGGCATGAAGCAGTTGAGGAATATGACCACATCATCTGCAAAAAGCAGAGACCTAATCCTGCTGCCATCAAACCAGATCCCCTCAACGCCCTGACTGCGCCTTGAACTTCTGTCCATAAAAGTTATGAACAGAATCGGTGACAAAGGGCAGCCTTGGTGGAGTCCAGCCCACACTGGAAATGGGTCCGACTTACTGCCGGCAAGCTGACACTGATCATACAGGGAACGGACCGCCACAATCAAACAGTCCGATATCCCATACTCTCTGAGCACTCCCCACAGGACTTCCAGGGACACGGTCGAATGCTTTCTTCAAGTCCACAAAGCGCATGTAGACTGGTTAGGCAAACTCCCATGCACCCTCAAGAACCCTGCGGACAGTATAGAGCTGATCTACCATTCCACAACCAGGACGAAAACCACACTGTCCCTCCTGAATCCTAGGTTCGACTATCCGGCGTAGCCTCTTCTCCAGTACACCTGAATAAACCTTACCAGGAAGGCTGAGGAGCGTGATCCCACAATAGTTGGAACACATCCTCCGGTTCCCTTTCTTAAAGAGAGGAACCACCAATCTGCCAATCCAGAGGTACTGCCCCCGATGTCCACACGATGCTGCAGAGTCTTGTACACCAAAAAAGCCCCACAGCATCCAGAGCCTTAAGGATCTCATCCACTTCCAGGACCTTGCCACCGAAAAGCTTTTTAACTACCTCGGCAACCTCAGCCCCAGAAATAGGCAAAACCAAGCTAGCTAGATAGGTTGTTGGATAAAAATGCTACATTTAAAAATTTTTTTTAAAGTTAGCATACCAACTACACTTTGTAGAATCACTTGCTTGATGGGTAAAAATGCAATCTTTTTACAACAGTAATGACATCCTACCGAAAATGTCGTTTTAGTTTGTGCAGCCCTTTGAGGCACTTGTGATTTAGGGCTATATAAATAAATATTGATTGATTGATTGATTTTTAAGATTAGTGTGCCAACAATATTAGCTGGTCGAATAAAAATGCTATATTTACAATATTAACTGTTTTTAAGGTTGGCGTACCCACCGGGCTAGCGAGCTAATTGGATAAAAATACAAAGTCAAGTGCCTTTTTTTTGTTTGTCTTCGCATAGCTCAGACCAGGGCAAATTAAGGCCCGGGGGCCACATGCGGCCTGCTAAGCTTTTCAATCTGGCCCGCTGGACATTCCCAAATTCTTTTTAATGTTTAAGATGTAAGGTGTAGCTGCCATTATTATTTGCAGTCATGTTTTCTAATGACTATACTAAGTCTTTCAATGCTTGGAATCTGTGCTTATGGACGATATACTAGTTACTATGGTCATCTAATTAGTTACTATGGTCATCTAATTAGTTACTATGGTCATCTAATTAGTTACTATGGTCATCTAATTAGTTACTATGGTCATCTAATTAGCTACTATGGTCATCTAATTAGTTACTATGGTCATCTAATTAGTTACTATGGTCATCTAATTTGTTACTATGGTCATCTAATTAGTTACTATGGTCATTTAATTAGTTACTATTGTAATCTACGTCACAGCAGCTCAGACGAGGCTCCAAGCAGTGTGGATGGGAAGAGTTTCCTCAGACGCGGAAGGAAATTTTCACAACAAAGTTCTAAAGCTTAGTGGTATATCAGATTGTAGGTGGTTTTAGTCGTACCCTTCGCGTTCATAATTCAGTGTTTTTTGCGTTTGTGTTACGTTTTCACTTGATTTGTAAAATGTTGATCGAAAGGGTATTCTTACATTCATACTACATTCTATCAGCATTTCAGTTCAACTTCAGCATTGGAGCGTTCACACGCAATTCAGTCGGGAATTGTCTCATCTAGTTAGGAGATGAGTGCCGGAGGATCTCAGGGCCCAGAAAGGGTCATAGGGTAAAAGCGATTTTAATACCATGAAAACATTTATAAATTATAAGAGGAACTTTAAAAATTGATCCAAAAACACATGGGGAGCCAATGCAGAGATTTTAAAACTGGTGTAATGTGAGCCCGCCTTCTGGTCTTCGTCAGGACACGTGCCGCTGAATTTTGGAGTATTTGCAAAGGTATAATAACCTTTTTAGGAAGACCAGAAAGCAGGGCCTTACTATAATCTATATGACTTGTAATAAAAGCATGCATTAGCGTCTCCGTGTTGCCCTCAGAGAGAATTGGGCGAACTCTGGCTATATTCTTAAGATGATAAAAAAACTATTTTTGTTCGATTCTTTTTTTTTTTTGTATGTGGTTTAAAACTAAGGTCTCCCCTTCTTCTTCATAGGGTAAAATACAATCTAATACCATGAAAACATTTATAAACTAGAAGCAGAACTTTAAAAATGTATGCTGAAACACATGGGGAACCAATGTAGAGGTTTTAAAACTGGTGTAATGTGAGCCCGCCTTCTGTTCTTCGTCAGGACACGTGCCGCTTAATTTTGGAGTAATTGCAACGGTATAATAACCTTTTTAGAAAGACCAGAAAGCAGGGCCTTACAATAATCTGTACAAATTGTAATAAAAGCATGCATTCGCGTCTCCGTGTTGCCCTCAGAGAGAATAGGGCGAACTCTGGCTATGTTCTTAAGATGATAAAAACCTATTTTTCTTAGATTTTTTTATGTGGTATTAAACTAAGGTCTCCCCTTCTTTTTTCCGTCATGTGGCACTTTTTAATCTTCGTTCGATCATCCTCCCCGCACCTCTCATTTCTCCTTTGCCCATTTTCGGCTGATTTGGCCGCCATCTGCTGCCAGCATCTGCTGTGGAAGGCGTTGAGGAGGAAGAAGAAGATGAAGGAAATAATTCTTCTTCCTCCTAACTTTCGCTTGGTAAAGCCCCCCACCTTAAAGCGCCCCTCTAAGCCCCTCTAAGTCTAATTCTGCATGTAAACCTCAGACCTGCTTCCTCCCTTGTTAATACAGCCCCCCCAGTCCCCCCTTCAACACAAGGGGGGTGCCGGGGGGGTAAAGGTGGTGGGGGTCATATCCTTTCCATGTCCAAGCGCTTAGTCAATAAGCACCGTCAACAGCCCAGCACAAAAGATCAGAAAAGTGCAATTGTCATTTTTGCACAATGGGCCCCACCTCTCATAAGGCTGGGAGCCTGAAGAAAGGGGACCCCGCCTCCACACAAAAAAACTCCCCTCTTTGCTTTTCAAAGCGGGGAGCATGGGATTACAGACATTCTTCAGCGAGGCCGCAGTTACCGCGGAGGGTACCCCCCCTAAAAGTGGGTCCCCATGTTTGACAGACACAGAGCCCGTAATAATCTCCACCCCGCAGGGACCCGCGCCGTTTGTTTGGCAGCTTCTACAAACACACTCAACCCCTCCTTGTCGCCGCCGCCGCCCTTTTTCGCCACGCCGTCTAATTAATGCGGGCGCCACTTCCTGTTCATTGTTTGCCTCCTAGCCCTTTTAATCCCGGATTTAAAAAGCACCCCCGCGTTTGAGTGACTGTAGGGATTTAACAGCCCCCAAAAAAAGTGTCTCTTCCTGCGGATTATGACTTTTGTACATATTTATTGTCTTTTTAGCCATGCCGCGCGACGATATCCCCCAGCATGCACTTGGGGAGGTCAGCCGGGGTGGCTTTTAAAACAAAAAAAGGGGATTAAAAGAGAAATTTAATTGTGCAGAAACTATCCTGTTAATAAGATTATGGTAAATTATAGACATATTTATACGCTCAGCGGCCACAAGAGTTAGTGCAGGGGTGTCCAAAGTGTGGCCCTGGGAGCCAATTTTGAGCTTGTTTTTTATTGGTAATTGACAGAGTGTAAAAATAAAATGAATTAATTATGTGTGTGTATGTATATATGTATGTGTGTGTGTAAGATAAATCCTCAGATGCACTGGGACACATCCTCAGTAATGTGCCTGAGATCACTGGGGTTTCGGGTCTTTCAGCATCATACCTCCTCTTTCAGGCGACCCAGCCAGGGTTGATCAGACCCCAGCTTGTGTCCCAGTAGCATTGGCCCACAGTTCGCTCCTCCTGATCCAAAGCCATCTAGAGGCTCTCTCTGCTGCCTCCAGGGTGGCCTTGATGGCCTTTCTTTTCCCATCACCTGTGATGCCAAGTAGTGTAAACACCTTACACAGTGAGCGGCCAGCAAAGCCTCGACACCCCACTTCAATGGGCTCACAGCGTGCCTTCCAGCCTCCTCTGCGGTATTGCTCGACTAACTCCTGGTACTTTGACCGCTTCCGCTCGTTTGCCTCCTCTACGCGATCCTCCCAAGGAACTGTCAGCTCTATCAGTAGCACCTGCCGTGAAGATACTGATGTCAGCAAGATGTCTGGCCTCAGCGAAGTTGTTGTGACGTATTCTGGAAACTTGAGCTGCTTGCCCAAGTCCACTCTGAGATCCCAGTCCAATGCTGAGGTAAGGAGACCGGCTGCTGGTTTAGGCTGTGACTGTGGATGCTCTCCAGCCCTGACAAAGGCAATTCTCCTCTTGCCATGTTGTTGTTTGCTGCTGCTGTTTTTGGCCACTGCTTTAGCTATGGCTTCAGCAACGGTCTTCAGCACTTGGTCGTGCCGCCAGCGGTAGCGGCCCTCCCCCAGAGCTTTAGAGCAGCTGCTTAGGATGTGCTCCAGCGAACTTTTCCTGGAGCACAGCACACAGGTTGGAGAGTCATTCATGCCCCAGAAATGTAGATTGGCTGGGCTGGGTAGGACGTCAGAGACAGCTTGAACCAAGAACTTGATGCGCTGGCGTTCAGCGACCCTGATCTCAGACCAGGTGACCCTCCTCTCCAGTGCACCATCCCACCTTGTCCAAGCTCCTGCTGCCGCAGACCCACTATCCTGCTGGTTCTCTCCTCCTCAACCTCTGCACGCACCTCCTTCAGGACTAGCTGGCGTTTGTCTTTACCCCGTGCCTTCTTATAGTGAGGTTGGGGGAAAGATCCCAGCCCAGCATGGCCTGTTGTCCCCACCAGGGCATTGTATCTCAGCCGAGACTCAGCTACCTCCAGGCTTTCCTGAGCCCTCCACTTCCTGCCAATTCGCACCACGATGCCTGCTAATGCCACTTTAGAGTCCTTGGAGTCACGATAGAGCAAAGCCTCTCAAGTGCGAGATACCCTGAACTCCTCGTCCAGGCTACTAAAAGGGAGCTGGAGCTTGTTGGTCTTCCCATACAGTGCTGTACTGCACAGGCTGCGTGGAAAGCGGCGGAGGTAGCTGCTGATTTTCCTTTCCAGAGTCTCTACTGTTGACAGAGAAACCTCATTCAACAACAGAGGCCAGAGTATCCGGGGTAAGATGCCATGCTGGTAAATCCACGCCTTAAACCGGCCAGGTAAGCCAGACTTGTCTTCATCCTATAACCATGTCTCCAGTTCGTTGATGGTCGTTTGGATTGCTGCAGTATCTTTAAGACTACCGTCAAAGACCTTGCCCAGGCTCTTGACTGGTTTCTCGGTGATAGATGGGATTGCTGTGCCATCCACGAAGAAGCGGAACTTGTCTGACAGTTTTCCTTTCTTCAGAACCATCGACCAGGAGACGAGCTTTTCCAGGCCCTGGAGTATCCATCTTCCGCCGGGCATTGATGTAGTTGTTACAGTGAGATCGTCCATAAAGGCTCTGATGGGGGGCTGTCGAGTTCCAGACTTTGACAGAGGGCCTCTGCATTCCATTTCAGCTGCCTTGACTACTATGTTCATGGCTAGGGCAAGGAGGCAAACTGAGATTGTACACCCAGTTATAATGCCCTTTTCAAGCCTGTGCCAATCTGATGATATGCTCCCGGAAGTGACCCTGAGCCTGAAGTTCCTGTAGTAATTCAGGATGAGGTTCTTGATCTTTTTGGGTACATTGTGTCTGTCCAGGGTATTATCCACAAGCTTGTAGGGTATGGAGCCGTACGCATTGGCAAGGTCAAGACAAAGCATAGCAAGATCTCCCTTTGCCTCCCGCGCCTCCCTGATCAGCCGGGAAACTACACCGGTGTGTTCCAGGCATCCTGACCCACCTGGGAATCCACCTTTTCTGGACTGAGGTGTCAATATAGGCATTCTTGAGGAGGAAGTCAGTCAACCTTCTGGAAAGGATGCTGAAAAAGATTTTCTCCTCAACGCTAAGGAGCGAGATGATCCTGAACTGCTCCAGCTTGGTGGAATTTTCTTCTTTAGGTATCCAAACACCCTCTGCCTTCCTCCACTGGTCTGCAACAGTTCCTCTGCGCCAAATCACTCGCAGGGTCCTCCAAAGGATTCTAAGGAGTTCTGGGTATCGCTCGTACAGCTTGTTGGGTACTCCACTGGGTCCTGGAGCTGAAATTGCTCTGGCTGCAGTAACAACCTCCTGGATTTCCTTCCAGGTGGGTACGCTGGTGATGAAATTGACAGTGGGAAATGGTTTGTCCAATAAGGCACTGAGGGGCTCTAGATCTTTCTCTCTATCAGGGTCGCTGAGGTTGTTTTTTCAAGAAGTTGTTAACTTCTTCTTTGGAGCAAACTAGACACCCACTGTCTTTCTGCCCCAAAAGCTGTTTGGTAAATCCAAATAAATTAGCTATGAATGCAGTTCGCTTCCTGGCTCTCTCTCTCCTGCGCCTCCTGTGCCATTCAGCTCAACGTAGAGTCATCAGTTTCGTCCTGCTGATGTTCTGGAGTTCCGCCAATGGTGCTTTCTCCTCCTCAGATGCTGCCTTGTACTGCCTTGCCAGGGACCGGAGCTTCTGCCTCAGTTGATGGATCTTTTCTGCCCTTCGGTTCATGGTGTAGTTGGAACTGATGGGCTTGTCCTCTTCCACACCGTACCTCTCTGCCCCATAAGAAAAAATGATAGTGGCTTTCAAAACAAAAAAATCATCATCTCCATAGAGCTTTACAACAGATGGAAGCATGTACACAGCTGCATCGACTCTGGACTTGATGAAACACAGTGGACGAAAACCAGCAGCTGACATGGCTCCCCAAACCATTGCTTACTGAGGGAACTTCTGTTGTCTAAAGTTCAGGAGTGGCTTGACCATGGGAATATGGCTATTGAAGCTGTATCTGTTGAAAAGCTCTATGGAGTAGATTTCATTTTCCAGCATGATATGGCACCCGTCCACAGTGCCAAAACCACCAGTAACTGATGTGCTGACCATGGCATTACTGTCCTCCATTGGCCTGCCAACTCCCCTGACCTGAACCTCCATAGAGAATTTGTGGGTTATTGTGAAGAAGAAGCTGAAAGACACCAGGCCCAATAATGCAAATGAGCTAAAGGCCGCTATTGAAGCATCCTGGGCATCCATAACACCTCAGCAATGCCACAGGCCGATTGCCTCCATGCCACGCCGTATTGATGCACTAATCCATGCAAAAATAATTCCCAACCAAGTACTGAATGCATTAATTGACATTTTCAAATGTTTGATTTTGTTTTGCTGTTATAAATCTTTTTTTTTTAACTTGGTCTGAGGAAATATTCAAATTTTATGAGATAGGATGTTTGAGTTTTCCTAAGCTGCGTGCCATAATCAGCAAAATTAAAATAATAAAAGGCTTGCAATATTTCAGTTGATGTGTAATGAATCCAGAATGTATGACATTTTCATATTTTTAGTTGCATTACAGAAAATAAAGGACTTTATCAGAATATTCAAATTTTCTGAGACAGTCCTGTATGTATGTACATATATATATATGTATATATATATATATATATATATATGTATATATATATATATGTATATATATATATATATGTATAAATATATGTATGTGTGTGTGTGTGTGTATATACAGTGTATTTATATATGTGTGTATATATATATATGTGTAGAGATATATGTGTATGTATATATTTAAGTGTGTGTGTGTATATACAGTGTATGTATGTTTGTGTGTGTATACAGTGTATGTTTGTGTGTGTGTGTATGTATATATATATATATATATATGTATATGCACCTGCACTGGCTTCTTGTGCACTTAAGATGTGACTTTAAGGTTTTACTACTTACGTATAAAATACTACACGGTCTAGCTCCAGCCTATCTTGCCGATTGTATTGTACCATATGTCCCGGCAAAAAATCTGCGTTCAAAGGACTCCGGCTTATTAGTGATTCCCAAAGCCCAAAAAAAGTCTGCGGGCTATAGAGCGTTTTCCGTTCGGGCTCCAGTACTCTGGAATGCCCTCCCGGTAACAGTTCGAGATGCCACCTCAGTAGAAGCATTTAAGTCTCACCTTAAAACTCATTTGTATACTCTAGCCTTTAAATAGACTCCCTTTTTAGACAAGTTGATCTGCCGTTTCTTTTCTTTTTCTCCTATGTCCCACTCTCCCTTGTGGAGGGGGTCCCGTCCGATCCGGTGGCCATGTACTGCTTGCCTGTGTATCGGCTGGGGACATCTCTGCGCTGCTGATCCGCTTCCGCTTGGGATGGTTTCCTGCTGGCTCCGCTGTGAACGGGACTCTCGCTGCTGTGTTGGATCCGCTTTGGACTGGACTCTCGCGACTGTGTTGGATCCATTATGGATTGAACTTTCACAGTATCATGTTAGACCCGCTCGACATCCATTGCTTTCCTCCTCTCCAAGGTTCTCATAGTCATCATTGTCACCGACGTCCCACTGGGTGTGAGTTTTCCTTTCCTTGCCCTTATGTGGGCCTACCGAGGATGTCGTAGTGGTTTGTGCAGCCCTTTGAGACACTAGTGATTTAGGGCTATATAAGTAAACATTGATTGATTGATTGATTGATTGATTGATATGTGTGTGTGTATATGTATATGTATATATATATATATATATATATATATATATATATATATATATATATATATATATATATATATATATATATATAACAAGCCTTTTTTGCAGGCTTCCCAGCTCTTCAGTGGATTTAATCCCACAAGCACCATCCTACCGTCAAGCATGGTGGTGGTAGTATTATGCTCTGGGCCTGTTTTGCTGCCAATAGAACTGCTGCTTTACAGGGAGTAAATGGGACAATGATAAAAGAGGATTACCTCCAAATTCTTCAGGACAACCTAAAATCATCAGCCCGTAGGTTTGGTCTTGGGTGCAGTTGGGTGTTCCAACAGTGCACTACTGAAATGCTCTCACATAAACAACTAAAATCTTTTTACTGCTTATTCCCCAAAGGGAATAAGTGGTAGAAAATGGATGGATGGATGTGAGAGCATTTCAGTAGTGTGTATAGGAGTGTTTCAGTAGTGTATATGAGTGTTTCAGTAGTGTGTCTGAGAGAAAAAGATTTAATTTGTTTATGTGAGGGCATTTCAGTAGTGTATGTAAGAAGTAATTCTGAATAATGTCCCTGACGGCCCCTCACACAAAGCGCTCACAGAGAAGTGGGAACCCATCATTCATTCACACCTGGTGGTAGTAAGCTAAATTTAAGACTAAAACCTTCCAAACAATTAAAACACTCTTAACGTAAAATCCGCCTAGTGAGAAGAATTATCTTATCAGACAGAAAATAAGCAAATATCACCCTTATTTGAGATATTTAATCTTACTTAGATTTCAGTTTTTGCAGTGCCGCGGTGCTGTAAAGTGGTGGCCAAGTGTTTAGATGTGATTATAGAACAATAACAATTATATCGTAAAGTTCAGCTTGTTTGTTTTGACGGCACGAATATGACACCGTCTTCAACGGGTTCCTTGCTGCCGGTCGATAAAATTCGCCACTCCCTCGTTCTTGTTTAGAACTTTGCTGGCGTTTCTCCACGCTCGCCGCCTTTTACTGCGCGGGGCCTCCGTGTAAGGGTTCGCACTTTGCCTTAATGACACGCACATCTCCATAAGGAGTGATCTACAGCATGGCCCCTCCCACTGCGTAATTGGTTCTCCTCTCCTGGTGCGTTCCCCCCTCAGCCCTCCGGTGTGCGGCGCGTGGCCTCCTCGGGGAGCACTTTGATGAGAACTCGTTGCATTACGCGCCAACTTTTCCACAATGGCTACGCGCCGCGCTTGTCTTTATTGCGGCGTTCTCTCTAATGGCCGTCTCCGAGTGCCGCCTCTGGCGAGTAAAATAGAAGCTGACACAGTCATTTACTCAAATCTTCTCTACAGTTTTGCAGCCCCCCTTGTCCCCCTCCCTGGAACAACAATTATTCCAAATGTCGTCGCTTTGTGCCTGCAGGGCCCGAGAATGAACATAAAATCTTGGTCAAAATTAAAATATTTAAAGCCTCCGAGTGCTGCCTTGGCAAAGACATTAAAATCAGCTCCAGTCCTCGCAAATGACTGTTAACCTTTCTTTAATAGGGGCAGCGGCTCTCATTTAGAGGGACGACATGCAATTCCCCGCAGTGCCTCATTGTTTGCTGTGGTACCTTCTATTTATTCCCAAACAAACAATAGACCAGAGTCAAACTGTACACTGAATGTTTTAAAGACGTCATTGTGACAGTCTCTTGCTGTCGTCGCTCGGGTTCAGTGGACATCCCAGGAAGGACAAGTTTTGAGCAGGTTTGACTCTTTTATTTTTCAAATAAAGCCAGACTTTTGCACTGCTCGCTCTCCGGTCCGCCCTTTAGTCTGCCACGTCTCCGTCTCTCGCGTCTTGCTCTTTCTTGCTTCTCGGTCGCTGTTGCCGGCTCTCCAACTCCTCCAGCACCCATCTTTCCTTCTCCCCTTTTATACAGTGTGAGGAGATATGTTGATTGTGTCCAGGTGCGCGACCCACGCACCTGATTTTGTCTGTGGCGTCGCTCCCGGCACGCCCCCGCCTTCCTGCCGCCATCTTGGGCAGGGTTCCAGCGTGCCCTACCCTGCCGTCTGCCCGTCGGCTCCGCCTCTCCACAGTCATGTTATGATTTTTCTTTTTCTACGTTTGACACACTTCCTTGTGGTCAACATAACATGCAATGGTGGTTCTTTTGTCAAAATGTTGCATAGATTATATTTTACTAATCATCTTCAGGCTGCTTCAGGGCGGTTTTATTTACGTGCCTCCACTTGGACTGCGTCTTCTCCCCTTCATGCGTGTTGTGTTTTTTCGCGCTTCCATAGCAAATCTACTGACAGATATTTAGTTAAAACTAAATGCTACTTTGTAGTATAAATGGCAGCAGCGGAGGATGCATGTGCAAGTACGAGCCAGTCTGCCCCACAGCAAGGGGAAACAGGAAAAAGAGTTTATTCAGTAAAAAACCCCGCCAAAAAAACAGTGAATTTAGCACGTTGTGTAAATGGTAAATAAAAACAAAATACAATGATTTGCAAATCCTTTTCAACCTATATTCAATCAATCAATCAATGTTTATTTATATAGCCCCAAATCACAAATGTCTCAAAGGACTGCACAAATCATTACGACTACAACATCCTCGGAAGAACCCACAAAAGGGCAAGGAAAACTCACACCCAGTGGGCAGGGAGAATTCACATCCAGTGGGACGCCAGTGACAATGCTGACTATGAGAAACCTTGGAGAGGACCTCAGATGTGGGCAACCCCCACCCCCCCGCCCCCCCCTCAATTGAATAGACTGCAAAGACAAGATACTTTAACGAACTTGAAAACATTATTTTTTGCAAATGTTCGTTTATACGGAATTTGATGCCTGCAACGTGTTTTAAAAAAGCTGGGACAAGTGGCAAACAAGTTTGAGAAAGTTAAGGAATGCCCATCAAACACCTTTTTGGAACACTTATTTATTCATTTTTCTACCGCTTATTCCCTTTGGGGTTGCAAGGGGCGCTGGTGCCTATCTCAGCTACAATCGGGCGGAAGGTGTTGTACACCCTGGACAAGTTGCCACCTCATTGCAGGGCCAACACAGATAGACAGACAACATTCACACACTAAGCATGTCTTTGGAAGTGGGAGGAACCCACGCCTTCACGGGGAGAACATGCAAACTCCACAGAGAAAGAACCCGAGCCCGGGATTGAACCCTGACTACTCAGGACCTTCGTATTGTGAGGCAGACGCACTAACCCCTCCACCACCGTGCTGCCCTAATGCGAACCCGACAATGTTTATTTATTAACCGGTAAATTAAAACCAAAAAACAACAACCAGGAGCCCGCTAATTTCTATTGATTGAGGAATAAAACACTGACAGAAAATGACAAAGTTCTGCATTTTCTTTTTCCATTATGATCATTTTAACCTGCAAATATGAATTCAATAATAATGACACGCTCACGGGAAAACGGGCTACTAATGTTTTTTGTAATTTTACGCATGATTTCACACTTTTTTTTCGATGAACGAATACTGTATTATAAATTATTTCTCTTAAACATAATAAACAGTACAGCTGGGGTGTCCAAGGTGCGGCCCGGGGGCCAATTGCGGCCTGCAGGTAATTTTTTAACGGCCCGCACGGCACATTTTTAAAAATAAGATTAAAAAAATGTTAAAACATAAAAAGTGATATAAAAGAGAAAATGTAACAAGAAAATGTTGCAACGTTTACTCTAATAACACAAAGCTGCCATGCAGACTGTTTCTTTCTCTAAAAAATAATAATGAATCAAAATCAACGTCATTATGAATTATTGACCTATTCAAGGCTTCAACTACGTCACATTAAATATTCCGCTTGGAGATATTTTTTGGGGGAAAATGTTGCATATTTTGTGTTTGCCATATAAAAAAACTGAGCTGTTATTTTAAAGAAGGACCTAAAACGAACAAACAAAAACATAAACAACAATAAAACTTTTATAAATGACGGATATATCTGAAGTTGATCTCGAGATTATTGTGTTAAAAGTAAACAGTAAAAAATATGTATAATTTATACATTTTTTTGGGGCGGTATTGCTCGGTTGGTAGAGTGGCAGTGCCAGCAATTTGAATGTTGCAGGTTCGATTCCCGCTTCAGCCATCCTAGTCACTGCCATTGTGTCCTTGGGCAAAACACTTTACCCACCTGCTCCCAGTGCCACCCACACTGGTTTAAAAAATGTAACTTAGATATTTGGTTTCACTATGTAAAGTTCTTTGAGTCACTTGAGAAAAGCGCTATATAAATATATTTCACTTCTCATTTTCTAACACTTTAATGAGTAGGACCCTTTTGGGTCCCCAATATTTTAGTATGATTTGTTTTTATGTGTCATTGCTCCAAAAAAAAAATTTTAATAAAAATCAATGGTGTTATTAGTTATTGATCTTTTTAATGCTCCAATTATTACATAATCTCAAATATTCCACTTAAAAAAAAAAATTACTGGGTGAAAATATAGCAGATTTTGTGATTTTTCCATAAAAAAACATTTTTTTTTTGCGACTAAAAGAGCACACAACTTAAATCTTTAAAATCATTATATTGACAGATAGACCTCATGTTGAACTACAGATTTAAACTTGAATAATAATAAAAATATTTATACTGAATAATGACACATTTTTATATATTTTTTTGACCAAAACCCTTTGGGGTCCCTGGGATCAAGTCTGAGTGGAGGCCGAAATGTATATTATTTTATACATATATTGTGGCCGTGCCAGCAACTTGAGGGTTGCAGGTTCGATTCCCGCTTGTGCCATCCTAGTCACTGCCGTTGTGTCCTTGGGCAAGACACTTTACCCACCTGCTCCCAGTGCCACCCACACTGGTTTAAAAGTAACTCAGATATTGGGTTTCACTATGTAAAGCGCTTTGTGTCACTTTGAGAAAAGCGCTATATAAATATAATTCACTTCTCATTTTCTAACACTTTAATGAGGGATCCTCAATATTTTAGTGTGATTTATTTTTATGTGTCTCTGCTCCCAAGTGAAGTGAAGTGAATTATATTTATATAGCGCTTTTTCTCTAGTGACTCAAAGCGCTTTACATAGTGACACCCAATATCTAAGTTACATTTAAAGCAGTGTGGGTGGCACTGGGAGCAGGTGGGTAAAGTGTCTTGCCCAAGGACACAACGGCAGTGACTAGGATGGTGGAAGCAGGAATCGAACCTGCAACCCTCAAGTTGCTGGCACAGCCGCTCTACCAACCGAGCTAAACAAAAAAAAAATGGAATTAAAATCAATGGTGTTATTAGTTATTGATGTTTTTAATGCTGTAATTATTACATAATCTCAAATATTCTGCTTAAAAAAAAAATTATTGGGTGAAAATATAGCAGATTTTGTGATTTTTCCATAAAACATTTTTTTTTGCGACTAAAAGAGCATACAACTTAAATCTTTAAAATCATTATATTGACAGATAGACCTCATGTTGAACTACAGATTTAAACTTGAATAATAATAAACATATTTATACTGAATAATGACACATTTTTATATATTTTTTGACCAAAACCCTTTGGGGTCCCTGGGATCAAGTCTGAGTGGAGGCCGAAATGTATATTATTTTATACATATATTGTGGCCGTGCCAGCAACTTGAGGGTTGTAGGTTCGATTCCCGCTTGTGCCATCCTAGTCACTGCCGTTGTGTCCTTGGGCAAGACACTTTACCCACCTGCTCCCAGTGCCACCCACACTGCTTTAAATGTAACTTAGATATTGGGTTTCACTATGTAAAGTTCTTTGAGTCACTTGAGAAAAGCGCTATATAAATATAATTCACTTCTCATTTTCTAACACTTTAATGAGGGATCCTCAATATTTTAGTGTGATTTGTTTTTATGTGTCTCTGCTCCCCAAAAAAAAATGGAATTAAAATCGATGGTGTTATTAGTTATTGATGTTTTTAATGCTCCAATTATTACATAATCTCAAATATTCTACTTAAAAAAAAAAATTATTGGGTGAAAATATAGCAGATTTTGTGATTTTTCCATAAAACATTTTTTTTTGCGACTAAAAGAGCATACAACTTAAATTTTTAAAATCATTATATTGACAGATAGACCTCATGTTGAACTACAGATTTAAACTTGAATAATAATAAACATATTTATACTGAATAATGACACATTTTTATATTTTTTTGACCAAAACCCTTTGGGGTCCCTGGGATCAAGCCTGAGTGGAGGCCGAAATGTATATTTTTTTTCTACATATATTGTGGCCGTGCCAGCAACTTGAAGGTTGCAGGTTCGATTCCCGCTTCCGTCATCCTAGTCACTGCCGTTGTGTCCTTGGGCAAGACACTTTACCCACCTGCTCCCATTGCCACCCACACTGCTTTAAATGTAACTCAGATATTGGGTTTCACTATGTAAAGCGCTTTGAGTCACTTGAGAAAAGCGCTATATAAATATACTTCACTTGATGTTTTTTAAAATAAAGAATATCAAAAGGGCCCCTGCTTGCTTTGATTTTTCAGTGTGAGGCCCTCAGTGGATAAAGTTTGGACACCCCTGCAGTACAGCATCAGCATAAAAAAAGGCCTCATTGGTTCTTCTTAATTTCCTACGATTTTACACCAGCATCAGGCTGCGATTATTATTGAGCTCCAGAGCGAAGTCGGACGGCGGCCCCACAATGCACCTCTCAAAGTGCCCCAGATTGCACTGCTGGGCTGCACATAAATACTCTGCAGACAGACACACAAATGAGAACGGCCCCCACGGGATACAATGAGTCTATCATACTTTAGCTAAACATAGACTGGGAATTAGTTGACTGGATAATCAATTTGACGAAGTGCCTCGGCAGTCCGTCAGTCAGCTTCATCTGCATCAACAAAAAGCACGTTCGCGGGAAAAATCACCCCGGAAATAAGTCAAATGACATTTTGCGGCCGTCCGTCATCGGCGGTTTTAAAAGCGAAGCAGGTCAGCGCTGAGCACCTCTAAAGGTAAACGACTTCGAAATAATTACTTTCTATAAACTCCGCTCTCCGGGGAGCAATTTGCCGAGCCCAGATGGCCGCCAAAATAGGATTTAGGTGGCGCGGTCCTGACAACGCCGCTCGCAAAAAAAAAGGGATAATCAATTACACAAATATCAATGGGAAGAAGGCGTCTTGCAGGGGAAAAATGGGGGAGTGTTTTTATTTTTAAAGCCGATGTTCGCCTCATCGTTTGTCTGTTTTGTCACGTTTGAATATTCAGAGAAGAAGATGGATGGGTGCTGGAGAGGGTCAAAATAGTTGTAGCGTCGGTTTTAGGCAATAATAACCATTGTTAAATTAATACCTTTACAACTGGAGTTCATTTAAAACAGCATTTGAATTGCTTTAGTTATATTTAACTGAATGTATTAACAATAGACCAAATTAACTTTTTGTTTTTCAGTGTTTATTTATTAAAGAATATAGTCTTTACGATACTTTGGGGGGGTATTATTGTCATATGTTCCACTAGCTGAAATAAACTATTATTTTTCTGCTTTTTTAAAATGTATTAGTATATTTGTTATTTTTATTGTTGTTAGACAAATTATAGGTTGGCCAAATAAGAACTAACAGTGGGTCTATTCAAGTAGAAATAAACATTAATACAACAATAATAAACATTGTTAAATGAATACCTCTACAACTGGAGTCCATTTAAAATAAAAACAGAATTTGAATTGCTTTAGTTATATTTAACTGAATGTGATAACAATAGACCAATTTTACTTTTTTTTGGTGTTAATTTATGAACAGATATAGTCTTTACTATACCTTGGGGGGGGGTATTATTGTCATATTATGTTCTACTAGCTGAAATAAACTATTATTTTTCAGTTTTTTTATATATGTATTGGTATATTATTTTTATTGTTGTTAGACAAATTATAGGTTTGCCAAATAAGAACTAACAGTGGGTCTATTCAAGTAGAAATAGACATTAATACAACAATAATACACATTTTTAAATGAATACCTCTACAACTGGAGTCCGTTTAAAATAAAGACAGGATTTGAATTGCTTTAATTATATTTAACTGAATATATTAACAATAGACCAATTTTACTTTTTGTTTTTTGTTGTTTTTTGTGAAAGTATTTAGTCTTTCCTATACTTTGGGTGGGTATTATTGTCATATGTTCTACTAGCTGAAATAAACTATTATTTCTCTGCTTTTTTTAAATGTATTAGTTTATTTGTTATTTTTATTGTTGTTAGACAAATTATAGGTTGGCCAAATAAAAACTAACTGGGTCTATTCGAGTAGAAATAGACATTAATACAACAATAATACACATTTTTAAATGAATAACTCTACAACTGGAGTCTATTTAAAATAAAAATAGAATTTGAATTGCTTTAGTTATATTTAACTGAATGTATTAACAATAGACCAAATTTACTTTTTGTTTTTCGGTGTTTATTTATGAAAGTATATAGTCTTTACTATATTTTGGGTGGGTATTATTGTTATGATATGTTCAACTAGCTGAAATAAAGTATTATTGTTCTGCTTTTTTTTATATTTACCGGTATATTTGTTATTTTTGTTGTTAGACAAATTATAGGTTGGACCAAATAAGAACCAACAGTGGGTCTATTCAAGTAGAAATAGACATTAATACACATTTTTAAATGAATACCTCTACAACTGGAGTCCATTTAAAATAAAAACAGAATTTGAATTGCTTTAGTTATATTTAACTGAATGTATTAACAACAGACCAAATTATATTTTTGTTTGTCAGTGTTTATTTATTAAAGAATCTTTACGATACTTTGGGTGGGGCATTATTGTCATATGTTCTACTAGCTGAAATAAACTTTTTCTGCTTTTTTTTTTATATGTATTGGTATATTTGTTATTTTTATTCTTGTTGGACAAATTATAGGTTGGCCAAATAAGAACCAACAGTGGGTCTATTCAAGTAGAAATAGACATTAATACATCAATAATACACATTTTTAAATGAATACCTCTACAACTGGAGTCCGTTTAAAATAAAGACAGGATTTGAATTGCTTTAGTTATATTTAACTGAATGTATTAACAATAGACCAATTTTAATTTTTGTTTCTTGGTGTTTATTTATGAAAGTATAGTCTTTACGATACTTTGGGTGGGTATTGTTGTCATATGTTCTACTAGCTGAAATAAAGTATTATTTTTCTGCTTTTTTTAAATGTATTGGTATATTTGTTATTTTATTGTTCTTAGGCAAATTATAGGTTGGCCAAATAAGAACTAATAGTGGGTCTATTCAAGTAGAAATAGACATTAATACATCAATAATACACATTTTTAAATGAATAACTCTACAACAGGAGTCCATTTAAAATAAAATAAAAACAGAATTTGAATTGCTTTAGTTATATTTAACTGAATGTATTAACAATAGACCAAATTTACTTTTTGTTTTTTGGTGTTTATTTATGAAAGTATATAGTCTTTACAATACTTTGGGGGGGGGGGGCATTATTGTCATATGTTCTACTAGCTGAAATAAACTATTTTTCTGCTTTTTTTTTTAAATGTATTGGTATATTTGTTATTTCTATTGTTGTTAGACAAATGATAGGTTGGCCAAATAAGAACTAACAGTGGGTCCATTCAAGTAGAAATAGACATTCATACACATTGTTAAATAAATACCTCTACAACAGGAGTCCATTTAAAATGAAAACAGAATTTGAATTGCTTTAGTAATATTTAACTGAATGTATTAACAATAGAACAAATTAACTTTTTGTTCTTCAGTGTTTATTTATTAAATAATAGTCTTTACGATACTTTGGGTGGGTATTGTTGTTATATGTTCTACTAGCTGAAATAAAATATTATTTTTCTGCTTTTTTTAAATGTATTGGTATATTTGTTATTTTATTGTTGTTAGGCAAGTTATAGGTTGGCCAAATAAGAACAAACAGTGGCTCTATTCAAGTAGAAATAGACATTAATACAACAATAATACACATTTTTAAATGAATACCTCTACAACGAGTCCATTTAAAATAAAAACAGAATTTGAATTGCTTTAGTTATATTTAACTGAATGTATTAACAATAGACCAAATTTACTTTTGTTTTTCAGTGTTTATTTATTAAAGAATATAGTCTTTACGATACTTTGGGGGGTATTATTGTCATGTTCTACTAGCTGAAATAAACTATTATTTCTCTGCTTTTTTTAAATGTATTGGTTTATTTGTTATTTTTATTGTTGTTAGACAAATTATAGGTTGGCCAAATAAGAACCAACAGTGGGTCTATTCAAGTAGAAATAGACATTAATACACATTGTTAAATGAATACCTCTACAACAGGAGTCCATTTAAAATAAAATAAAAACTAAATTTGAATTGCTTTAGTAATATTTAACTGAATGTATTACAATTGACCAATTTAACTTTTTGGATTTTCCGTGTTTATTTATGAAAGTATATAGTCTTTACTATATTTTGGGGAGGTATTATTTTCACAATATGTTCAACTAGCTGAAATCAACTATAATTTTTCTGCTTTTTTTTATATGTACCAGTATATTTATTTTTATTGTAGTTGGACAAATTATAGGTTTGCCAAATAAGAACAAACAGTGGGTCTATTCAAGTAGAAATAAACATTAATACAACAATAATAAACATTGTTAAACGAACACCTCTACAACTGGAATCCATTTAAAATTAAAACAGAATTTGAATTGCTTTAGTTATATTTAACTGAATGTATCAACAATGGACCAACTTTACTTTATGTTTTTCAGTCTTTTGAGTGGGTATTATTGTCATGACATATTTATGTTCAACTAGCTGAAATAAAATATTATTTTTCTGCTCCCCTTTTAAGCTATAAACTGTTAGCATGTCAGCACAATTGATTTAAAAAAATGTATTTATCGCACTAGTACTTAGATATAAATGTCTTATATGGTAACAATGGCTGAATTAAGGCCTTAATATAGAGGTGTGTGTGTGTATATAATGTATATGTATGTGTGTGTGTGTATATATATGTATATATATATATTTATACACATGTACGTTTATGCATACATACATACATGTACTGCATCTATGTGTATGTATGTATACATATATGTGCGTGAGTGCGCATACATACATACATACATATATATGTATGTATGTATGTGTGTGTGTGTGTATATATATATATATATATATATATATATATATATGTGTATATATATGTATATATATATATATATATATATATATATATATATATATATGTGTATATATATATGTGTATATATATGTATGTATGTATGTGTATATACATGTATGTGTGTGTGTGTATGTTATACATGTGTGTATACATAGTAGTATTTTCAGGCCCCACCCAACACATTTTTTTTATACTTTTTAAAGCATACTTCAATTTTATTTATATATATATATATATATATATATATATATATACATATATATATATATAGTGCTCGATATAACGGTATCGAGCACTATTCTCTGGATAATCCAATCAAGACATATATATATATATGTATATATACATACATACATACATACAGTGTGTGTGAAAAAGAGAGAAAAACTTTCTCCTTTTGCTCCCTTTCATTTATTATTATTATTATTTTTTGTCCTGTCCAGCTTCTCAGGCAAATCATATAGTTGATGTAGATGCCCATATCGGTTGTTCAGATTTACTTTATAAAAGAGAAGTGTGGGATACTTCTCTTGTTGCCTTATTTGAATTTGGCTTTATTAAATGTATCTATATTATCATTTGGTGCAGGAGGGGATAGAAAGAGAAAAAAAGGAAGACAGAGGGAGAAATTGTGGGGATAAGAGGGGGATTAGACAGAGAGACAAAAACAACAACAACAATAAAAACAACAATAGAACACCAGCACATACGATATGTACAAATATGATCGTAAAAGTGATAGCAAGGAAACAGTTAATAATAAAGAAATGACAATGAGCATTTTTACACTACAACTGGAGCAATAAACTGTAATTATTAGCATGTTAGCATGTGTCAGCACAACTGGTTAGAAAATGCATTTATCTCACTGATATTTAGATTTGACTATTTTCTAGGCTAACACTTGCTAGCTTAAGGTTTTAGCAAATAATTTTATACATTTTTACATGTATATGTTTATTTTTTCATTCTAAATTGTAAAACTACCAGTAAGTAGACAATTATATGTTGGCCAGTTAAGAACTGGTAAACTTTATAAAGCAAATTAATACAACAGCCCTGCATTAATTAAAGCTGAAACTAGGGATTTGTGCCATATTTATTTGTATTAATTTTAACATAACAAATGATGGTTGAATGGATTTTATATACGGTAATATTCAGGTACAGATAAACCTCTCGCAAGTCTTTAGCTGGCAGGTCTTTCCACCAAAACCTTTCACCTGAAAAGTTATTAATCGCATATCTTTATGTTGTCATGTTGTTGAAGGCTTCCAAGAACTTAATTAAGAAGTCAGCAAATGTAAACGTCTCAGTAAGTTTCCACGACAATGATTTATACTTCATAGATCATCTTCTTGTTTTGACTTGCGAATTAATCTTTTTTTTTTTTTTGCAGGAAAAAAAAGTAACTCTTGTAATTAACGGATTGGCTTTATCTTTTCCACCAGACTGGGCGAGAATTAAGAATGTTTTTGCATTTATGTGACTCTAAAAAAAACCGCATTATTTTACAGTAGAATTAGATTGTGTTTTTCAGGCAAATTAATTTCTATATAATACTCGTTCAAGTTCGGATCTCCAGTGAAGACCAAGCGTAATTTATGATATTTAATATGGTTTCATGAGGTAAACGTAGCTGAGGCCATGGGGAGAATATTAATCTAATGCATCAGCAGGTTCACATTTCATGCAAAGTGAAGAGAAGAAAGCTCCGAAATTCCCGCCTAATGATAATAAATGATAATGTTAATGAGTTGTCCAAACATAACAAATGGAAAGAATTACCGCCTCCCAACCGAATCTGTTTCATTAATAACATGGAAACAATAAGTTTGCTCATGATGAGAAACAAAGGGAAGGCACTTGAGCTGCTGGTCAATATTGACAAATATTTTTGTGTAGCCAAGTGTAATATTATTATTATTATTATTATTATTATCAGCAGTCCAATAAGTCAAACTGATAATAAAAATAATTGAAGCTGCAAGCAGCGATGATCAGGACCTCGACCTCCATGCAACTCTGGGTTCCCGCATGACTCAGTGCAGGCCGGGACTCATCAAGCTTTATGACTCTGAGGCATACAGCTGAAAAATTTGCATATTAACAGTTAGCATGTGTCAAGTACCATGTAGTATAAATTTGAGGTATTTGTCTGTAAAAGTGTCACATTATCTATCACTATCGGGTTCTTTTGGCTCATACTTTTAGACAGGTACCGACAGGCCAAGCGGTGTGTGGCTTCAGCGGTCGCAGAGGCAAAAACTCCGACATGGGAGGAGTTCGGGGAAGCCATGGAAAAAACAACTTCCGGACTGCTTCGAAGCGATTCTGGGCCACCATCCGCTGCCTCAGGAAGGGGAAGCAGTGCACTGTCAACACAGTGTAAGGTGAGGATGGTGTTCTGCTGACCTGGACTGCGGGTGTTGGATCCGTGGAGGGAATACTTCGAAGACCTTCTCAATCCCACTAACTCAGTGCCTGGAGAATATGTAGTGGGCTCTCCTATTTCTGGGGCTGAGGTTGCTGAGGTACTTAAAAAGCAAGGCCTCGGCGGTGGATGAGATACGCTCGGAGTCCCTTAAGACTCTGAATGCTGTGGGGCTGTCTTGGTTGACAAGACTCTGCAACATCGCGAGGACATCGGGGGCGGTATTTCTGGATTGGCAGACCAGGGTGGTGGTCCGTCTCTTTAGGAAGTGGAACCGGAGGGTGTGTTCCAACTATTGTGGGATCACACTCCTCAGCCTTCCCGGTAAGGTTTATTCAGGTGTACTGGAGAGAAGGCTACGCCGGATAGTCGAACCTAGGATTCAGGAGGGACAGTGTGGTTTTCGTCCAGGTCGTGGAACTATGCTCTCAGCAGAGTCCATGAGGGTGCTTGGGAGTTTACCCAACCAGTCTCTATATGTGCTTTGTGGACTTGGAGAAGGCATTTGACCGTGTCCATCGGGAAGTCCTGTGGGGAGTGCTCAGAGAGTATAGGGTATAAGACTGCCTAATTGTGGTGGTCCGCTCCTCCGTGTCAAAGCTTGGTCCGCATTGCCGGCAGTATGTCGGACCCGTTTCCAGTGAGGATTGGACTCCGCCAAGGCTGCCCTTTGTCACTGATTCTGTTCATAACTTTTAAGACAGAATTTCTAGGCGCAGTCGTTGAGGGGATCCGGTTTGGTGGCTCCAGGATTAGGTCTCTGCTTTTTGCAGATGATGTGGTCCTGATTGCTTCATCTGGCCAGGATCTTCAGCTCCCACTGGAGCGGTTCGCAGCCAAGTGTGAAGCAAATGGGATGAGAAACAGCACTTCCAAGTCCCAGTCCATGGTTCTCGCCCGGAAAAGGGTGGAGTGCCATCTCCGGGTTGGAGAGGAGACCTTGCCTCAAGTGGAGGAGTTTAAGTACCGTGGAGTCTTGTTCACGAGTGAGGTAAGAGTGGATCGTGAGATCGACAGGCGGATCGGTGCGTCGTCTTCAGTAATGCGGACGCTGTATCGATCCGTTGTGGTGAAAAAGGAAGTGAGCCGGCAGGAAAATCTTTCAAATTTACATTCCCATCCTGAGCTTTGGGTTATGAACAAAAGGACAAGATCACGGATAAATGCGGCCGAAATGAGTTTCCTCCGCCGGGTGGCGAGACTCTCCCTTAGATATAGGGTAAGAAGCACTGCCATCCGGGACGAGGTCAAAGTAAAGCCGCTGCTCCTTCACATCGAGAGGAGCCAGATGAGGTGGTTCAGGCATCTGGTCAAGATGCCAACCGAACGCCTCCCTAGGGAGGTGTTTAGGGCACGTCCAACCAGTAGGAGGCCACGGGAAAGATCCAGGACAGGTTGGGAAGACTATGTCTTCTGGCGGGCCTGGGAACGCCTCTGGATCCCCTTAGAGGAGCTGGATGAAGTGGCTGTGGAGAGGAAAGTCTGGGCTTCCCTGTTTAGACTGCTGTCCCCGCGACCCGACCTCCGATAGGCGGAAGATGGATGGATGGAGTGTTACTTTCTTGCCTCATGTTAGAAATTAAAATTCGTATAGTGTTATTTCAAAATTGTTTCCAAACACTTTGAAAATCTAAACAATGACACGTGGTGGTGGTGAGTTACATTTAGACCAGTGTGGTTGGCACTGGGAGAAAGGTGATTTAGTGCTTTGTCCGAGAACACAACAGCTGAAGCTGGATTTGAACAAGGAACCAGGTTTCAGAATGTGCAGGCTGAGCCACACCATAAGTAACATGTTTTAGCATCACTCAGGTAAAGGTACTCCAACTTCTTGTAGTGTTCACCGGTCCTCATATGGAAGGTACTTTTCCTTGTTGATGTCTCAAGAAAGGGTAGAAATACAAGAACAGACACATACTGGTTATCATTTAGAATGGGGACCAAGTTTTGGTTCAGGACTTGTGGGGACCACCCTTTCTACAGCTTGTGGAGGCATAACAAAAAAAATTGGTAAAACGGCCACTGCCCAGTTAGCTCATGCACGTCTTTAAATCTCTGGATTGATGAAGTAATGTACTGATCATTCTTACTGGGGACCCTGGAGGGGGAAAGAGTTAATATGGTTCATGGGGACCAAATTTAAATAATTTTGCATAATTCACACAAATTTGTACGTGACTACTGAGGACCATTAGGAGAAAAAAAAAAATTAAATTAGATATGACATGATCCTCAGAATACAGCACTACAGCTGTCCTCTTATAGGAAGTTTTACTACTTAAATGTACAGTTTTACTACTTAAATGTACAGTTTTACTACTTAAATGTACAGTTTTACTACTTAAATGTACAGTTTTACTACTTAAATGTACAGTTTTACTACTTAAATGTACAAGCTGCAGCCAGATGAGGCGGCTGCTGTGCAAATGTCTCACACTCAAACTAACCAGTAAACAGGTTTTATGGGCCAAAACTTAAAGGCCTACTGAAATGAGATTTTCTTATTCAAACAGGGATAGCAGCTCCATTCTATGTGTCATACTTCATCATTTCGCGATATTGCCGTATTTTTGCTGAAAAGATTTAGTAGAGAACATCGACGATAAACTTCACAACTTTTGGTCGCTAATAAAAAAGCCTTGCCTGTACCGGAAGTAGCAGACGATGTGTGCGTGATGTCACGGGTTGTAGGGCTCCTCACATCCTTACATTGTTTACAATCATGGCCACCAGCAGCGAGAGCGATTCGGACCGAGAAAGCGACGATTTCCCCATTTAATTTGAGCGTGGATGAGGAAAGTGAGAGTGAAGGACTAGAAAAAAAAAAAAAAAGACAAGGGCAGTGGGAGCGATTCAGATGTTATTAGACACATTTACTAGGATGATTCCGGAAAATCCCTTATCTGCTTGTTGTGTTACTAGTGTTTTAGTGAGATTATATGGTCGTACCTGAAAGTCGGAGGGGTGTGGCCTTGGGTGTGGTGACCGCCAGTGTCTCCGTGGGAAACCACGTTTCTCGACGAGGCAAGGCAGCCGGGCTGAGAGTCTTTTTTTTTTTCCCCCTCCTCCACGGTGTAAGCATCCGACAGTCGGGGGCGGCCGGTGGTAGGAGGCAAAAGAGTCCGCAGCTGCAGGAAGAACGACACAAACTCTCCGCTCATGTTTACGGTAAGAGCCGACTTATCGCCACCATTTTCTCACCGAAACCTGCCGGTTGACATGTGGTAGGGAACCATGTTCACTTGACCGCTCTGTTCCATAGTAAAGCTTCACCGTCATCTTTCGGGAATGTAAACAATGTTTGTGTTGCTAAAGGCTGTCAAACCTATGGATCATGTTTTGTTTTGTCATGTTATGTTTTTGATTTTTGGACATTCAGTCATGTTTTGCACTTCCTGGTTTTGTTTGTTTCCATCTCAACTCATTAATTTTCACCTGTCATGTCCCTGTTCTCAGCCTCACACCTGTTTTCACTAATGATCCTAGCTATTTAAGTCACTCTGTTTCTTGTCTTCGTCCTGGGATCTTCTCACACGCACCCTACCCATGCTGTTCAAACCTTCACGTCCTTGTCCACAGTTTTTTGTATTTATGCCATTGTGCTAGTTTTGTTTTGTTTGTATATAGTCATGCCATTGTGCTGTTTTGTTTTAAGTATAGCATAGATTTTTATCCACCACAGAGCGCGTCCTTGGTTTGCCTTTTTGTAGTTTGTTTGTTTATTTAATAAATATCATGTACTTACATTCATGCCTGACTAGTCCCACATCATCCTTGCATCGAGGAAGCACAAACATCCACAGTCCTTGCTTGACAAAAGGCGGCCGCAATACACCGCTTCCCACTTACATCTTTCTTCTTTGACGTCTCCATTAGTAATTGAACAAATTGCAAAAAGATTCAGCAACACAGATGTCCAGAATACTGTGTAATTATGCGATTTAAAGCAGACTACTTATAGCTGGGATTGGTGCTGGATCAAAATGTCCGCCACAATCTGTGACGTTTTCAAGAGGATACTTAGCGCTGAATTTAAAATTGCAATTTAGTAAACTAAAAAAGCCGTATTGTCATGTGTTGTAATATTTCATCATTGATATATAAACTATCAGACTGCGTGGTCGCTAGTAGTGGCTTTCAGTAGGCCTTTAAGTCAGCATTGCCAGAACACACACACACACACACACACACACACACACACACACACACACACACACACCCCCGCTACCATCTCAATTTGTTTTCCATCTCAGGGCGCCATGACTTGGGAGTATTTGTCTTGATCGCCCACTCCCCCTCCAGGGAGTGAGCGAGGGCCTTACCCACAGGCGGCCATGATGTGATTCATGTACTCACACAGCATGAAGCGCCACCAAGGTTGATCTTGAAATATTTTTCAACATTTTGTGACACAAGCGTAAGTGTCTCGGTCCAGAGAGCCCAGCGTCCTCTGTAGTGGACGTTTTGTGTTTGTATGAAAAGAAGGATATTTTCTTTCTAACTCTTTAGAAGATGTAGAGAGAGAGTCCACAGCAGAGAATGCTGCTTGAGGAGATGCATGATGGGAAAAGACAAACTGATATATTATTGTACATCTGTCCTTGGTTTGAACGTCATGTTGTTGTTTTGTGCCGCCTCAGTGCCCTTTGGGCTTGGAATTAATCTGAGATGCACAGGTTGGAATCTTCTATGACCTCATCACTGCTGTTAAATACTCTACCTTACACTCTTCCTCTCTTTCTTCTTTCATTCTTTCTTTACTTTTTCTTTCCTTCTTAACTTCATTTCCTCCTTCGATCATTTTTCCGTCCTTCCTTCATTGATAATTTCCTTCTTTGCTTTTATTCCTTGTTTTTTATACTTCCTTCCACCTTTTTTCTTTTTTCAATCTTTCCCTTGTTCCTTCTTCCTTTCTTGTCTTTCTTCCCTTCTTCATTGCTTTCTTAATTTAATTCCTTCCTTTTTACTTCTTTGCTTGGTTTCCTCTTCCTTTCTTCTCTGATTCTTTTCTTTGTTCTGTACTTCTTCTCTCCCCGCCTCCTTTGTTCTATCCTTTGTTCCTTCTTCCATTCTTCCCGTTTTTCCTTATTCCTTCCTTCCCTCCTTCATTCCTGCCTTAATTTCCATCTTCCTTTCGTAATTTTTTGTTCCTTGTGTTTTTCTTCCTTCATTCCTTCCATTCTTTTTTCTTACTTTTTACTTCCATCCTTTCCTTGTTTCTTCATTTTTCCCTTATGTTTTACTTCCTTCCTTCCCTTTTTATTTTTCCCTTCTTTATTAATGTCCTTCCTTCCTTCATTCCATGGTGTCTCCTTCCTTGCTTCTATCAATTCTCCCTTCCTACTTTCTTTCCCTCCTACTTGTCTTCTTTCCTTTCTTATTTCCATCCTTTCATTCCTTCATTTTTTTCTTTCTCTTATTCCTTACTTTTAAGTCCTTCCTTCTTTGTTTTTACCTTCCTTCCTTCTTGTCTTCCTTCCTTCCTTATTTGCTTTTATTCCTTTTGTCATTTCTTTCTTCTTGTATTGCTTTCTTCTTCCCTTTCTTTTGTCCTTCCTTTTCCCCTTCTTGTCTTTCTTCATTCAATTCTTTCTTACATTCTGCTTGTTTTCCTTCATTCTTTGGTTTCTTCCCTCCTTTCTTCGCTCCTTCACTGCTTTCTTTGTTCCCTCCTTACTCCTATCCTTCTTTCCTTTCTTTGTCCTTCTTTCCTTTCGTTCTTTTATTCTTGTCTTTCTTCCTTTCTTCTTTCCTTCTGTTCCTTTATTCTTCCTTCTTTTGTTGCTTTATTCTTTCCTTTCTTTCATCCTTCAGTTCTCCCTTATTGTCTCTCTTCATTCAATTCTTTCTTTCATTCTTATTTTCCATCGTTTGGTTCCTTCCTTCCGTTCTTCTCACCTTCCATCCTTCCTTTGTTCCCTTATTCCTCCTATCCTTCATTTCTTCCTTCTTTCTTTTTATTTATTTGCATTTTAATTCCTTCTTTCTTTTGTTTCCTCCTTCCTTCTTTCTTTTCTACCTTCCTTCCTTCCCTTTGTCCTTGTCTTCCTTCTTTTCTTCCCTTCTTGTCTTCTTTCATTCTTTCCTTACTTTCCTTTTTTTGTTCTTTCTTTTCTTTTCATTTTGTTTTTATCTCATCCTTCCTTTTTCCCTTATTGTCTCTCTTTCTTCATTAAATTTAAATGTATTCTTGTTTTCCTTCCTTTCTTCTCTCCTTCCATCTTTCATTTTTTCCCTCCCTCCTGTCATTCCTTTCCTCCCTTCTTTCTTTCTTTTTATTCCTTGCTTTTTAATTCTTTCTTTCTAGTGTTTCTTCCTTCTTTCTTTCCATTTGTCCTTCCTTCCTTCTTTTATTCATTTCCTTTTTTAATTTCTTTTTTCTTTTGCTGCTTTCTTCTTTTCTTTCTCTTTCCTTTCTACCTTCTTTCTTTCCTTCCTTTCTGCTTTTCTTCCTTCCTTTTTTCCTTTCATTCCTTTTTAATTGTTTCCTTCTTTTGTTGCTTTCTTCTTTCCTTTCTTTCGTCCTTCCTTTTCCCCTTATTGTCTCTCTTCCTTCATTCAAATTTTTTCTGTCATTCTTCTTGTTTTCCTTCCTTCTTTGATTCCTTCCATCCTCTTCCTCCTTCCCTCCCTCCACTGAAATAAATGCCATGTTTGCATTGGGCTGAGTGCATTCAGATGAGCTCGTTAGCATGGCGAGCTAACCGGTTGCACTCGGGCGCACACTGCAGTCCTCGTAACGCCGATGACGCTCTGTCATGGCGCTCGGTCCCAAAAAGCGTGGCCAACATTGGAGGGTGGAAGTTGTAAATATCAAAAAGACGGCGCCAGTTCCTGGGAAAGCGACGGCGAGCAGTTAAATCATCGTCTAATCAGCGCCACTGTGCAGGATCATCCATGCATGCCTAGAGAGCAGAATGATCCGGGTGACCCCATCTGTACCCCCGTCTCATTTTGCTCTACCACACCTACCGTGCCATAAAGTCCCGCGCAGCACAAAGGAATTAATGATGGTCTTTTGTTTTGTTGCGGGAGGGGTGGAACAACAAATCCATCAAACTTAGCAACAGTGGACACATCAGCACTTTTTCGCCAAGCTCACCAGAGGCCTAAAATGGACATATTGCACCCCCCTCCCCCACTCGCCAGTCTCTCGGAGGTCAGGGTGGACTTGATAAATGGCTGGTCGCAGACGCTGAGCGACTTCATCCAAGCAGTATCGCTCTTTTTGTGGGCGATGCGTCCTGATCAAGATCTGTACTGCTTGGTGAGGAACCCCGCTTTCAAGATAAATCTGAAGACGTGTTCAGAATAACAACTTTATATGAGAACACCAATACTTTAGTAGCAAGAATTCTCCTTAATTACTTTCATGTAAGTTACAATCGATGCTTGATGTAACCTGGCCTGCTACTTTTGATGTGGTTTTATATCAACAAGACTGCAAGTT